>NW_027185588.1:1306908-1322421 GCF_028583685.1 Petaurus breviceps papuanus
GAAGGAAGGAAGGAAGGAAGGAAGGAAGGAAGGAAGGAAGGAAGGAAAGAAGGAAGGATGGAAGAAAGGAAGGAGGGAGGGAGGGATGGAGGATAGGAAGGAAGGAGCATTTATTAAGTATCTGCTATGTGCCAGGCACTGCACTAAGCACTTTACAAATAGTATCACCTCCAGTCCTCATCACAGCCCTAGGAGGCAGGTGCAATTATTCTCCCCATTTTACAGTTGAGAAAACTGAAGCAAACAGAGTTGAAGAGACTTGTCCAGCATCACACATCTAGTATCTGAGGCTGGATTTGAACTCAGTACTTTCTGGCTCCAAGGCCAGCACTGTATCTACTGTACATTCTCAACTTCCATATAGAACAATTCAGCACATCATAGGGTGGGTCCTGGTACAGAGGAAAGACTAGTAACTGTGAAATCTGAAGTTCTGTGTTCGAATCTCAGCCATCCACTACTTATTGATGCTAATAACTAGTATGTATCTAGCACTTTATGTATGGAATCTCACCTGATCCTTATATCAACCCTGGGGGGGGGGAGTTGTTATTGTCTCCTTTTACAGATGGGGAAACTGAGGCAGGCATAGCCAGAGTCAAACAGCTAATAAGTGTCTAAGGCAGAATTGGAACTTGGTTCTTCCTTACGCCAAGTCTAGCCCTCTGTTCACTAAACTCTCTGTTTACCTACTTACCACAGTAAACTTTAGAAAAGTTATTTAACCTTGTTGGACCTTATCATCCTTGTCTGCAAAGTTGGAAAGCCAGACCAGATGCCCTTTGAGACTCCTCCTCTCTCTTGATCCCATCATCCTCTTATGCTATGACCTCTGAGATCCCCTTCAGTTCTAAATCTATGACCTTTTATAATGTATGAGGCTAGAGGAGGGAGGAGGGAGCAGGCTCTCTTGGTCTGACACCAATCAGGCCTTCGACATGGCTCCCGGGGACCTTCCTGAGCACATCTAATCAATCATATTAGTGGGAAGAGCCCAACATCCAAATGAACACCATCGATTAGATGTAAATAGAGGGGGAGAAAGAGGAAGGGAGCTTGGAAATGTCATTTCTAAGCTAGTGGTTGAAAGAATATAATGCAAATGAAAACAGTCTGGTTCTACTCTTTTAGAGGAAGAAAATGTTGGAATCGACCCTGGAATGGCTCCTTTGGACATTCTCCTCAGGTGTGCTTGCTCAAAGGGACCAGGAAGCTGCAGAGGATTGGAGTCAGGGCTGGGGGCTAAGGGAGAGTCCAAGGGGTCTTTTTTTTGGCCTTTCTTTGTATTCCCTGACTTAGCATGGTGCCTAGCACATAGATCATGCTAAATCAGCATTTATTGACAGACTGACATGCACAGTTATAGGCTAATACATAGATTTGGGAGTTTAGCCTTAGTGGAGATCTGACCAAAGGCAGTGATACCATGTAAATAGCCTGCACCTTAGAGTCAGAAGACCTGAGTTCCAATCCTGACTCTGCCACTCTCTACCTATGAGACTTTGGGTATAAATCACTTTAATCTCTCCAGGCACCTAGGTTTCCTTATCTGTGTATTAGAGGGGATTGAACTAACTGAGCTCCAAGGTACCTTCCAGCTCTGAAGTTGTAATCCCTTATTGAGAAGATCAGCTTTGCAAGACTTGACATCAACACCTTGCTAACCTCCAGCCCTATGGGGCATCACTCCACATCTTCTGTGTATACACCCCACGTTTGCTTCTGAAGAAGAAAGCCTGTCTCAGTTGAGAAGATGGATAGAGCTTATTAAATTTCCTTTGGACGTACAGTCAGCTTTCATTGAAGCCTTTGGTCCAGGTCTGTCTGACATGTGATCTGCCTGCTTATGTCTGTGTATGGGTCAATACATACACCACCATGGTCTAGACTTGGAATAGAATCTGTGTAACAAGCTCCCAGTGTGGAAAATTCTTCTACTAATATAGATTGGCACCTACTAGGATCACTAAGAATTTAAGTGACTCACCCAGGGTAGATGTCATGGACAAGACTGTTTATGTACATTTTATGTATGTGTACACACATGGTCATATACATGTGAGTGTTTTATGTGTGTGTACATTGCACGGGTGTATATGTATGTTGTATGTATATGTATGTGTGTTTTATTTATATTTATATATATATATATGTGTGTGTTCTGGCTGAAATGTGACTGTTCCAAGAGACTCAGGAACCTCATTGACATTTTATGCATCTGTGTGAGTATATTTCCAGGCCGTTGGTGGGAGTCTGGTGGTTTGGGGACTTTAGGACTGGGAAGAGAGCTCTCTGTCCACAGTTTCCTAAGGTTCCCAAGGCCTCCTTCTCAGAACTCCAAGCTTAGAGATACAATAGTCAGTCACTTAGCCAACAGGCATTTATCAAGTATCCTAGTCAATGTGGATACAAATTAAAATAACAATGGTCCCTACCCTAAGAGAACTCATATTCTATTGATGGAAAATCACAACATGCACTCATTTCAAAATGCAGACAAAGTAATTTGTTAGGGAGGGATAGGGCAGCAAGAACCAGGGGGAAATCATGGAGGCCTTCTATAGGAGGTGTTACTGGATCTGTGTGAGCCTTGGAGGAAGTTCAGGATTTTAAGAGAGGGAGGTGAGTAGAAAACGAATTCCAGCCTATGCAAAGGCATGGAGACTGGAGGTGGAAAGTGATAAATGGAAACAAGTATGTCAGTTTCACCAGCACTCTGAGCTTGTGATGCAGACCAATGAAAATAAGCCAGCAAAGGCTTTAGATGCCGAGCAGGGATGTTTGGACTGGATCCTAGGAGGAACAGGGGCCACTGGAGCTTCTTAACCAAGAGATTGACAGCCTCCAGTCTGTGCTTTAGAAATATAACCCTGACGCTATTGGGGGTGTGGAATGGAAAGGGGAAGGACTTGAGTCAAGGAAACCAATTAGGAAGTCATGCACCAGGAATGCTCAGAGAAGGCTTGGACTCCCTCATGACCTCTGAGGTCCCTTTAGATTCTAAGATTCCTTAAGACCAGAAAGATGTAGGCTGGATCCAACCATGACAGAGATCTGTCTCCAGGCAGTCCTCGGGGTGTGCTTCTTGGGCTGAATTTAAACAGTGGTTTCATCAGAATCAAAAAGAGATGATGGTTGAAGTCTGTGTGTTGTTACCCCTTGTTGGAACCAGCAGTGCTGCCAATTCAATTAAACACTCTGTGTTTGCTGGGCTGCTGATGGTGGAATCCTTGGAGCACATGGGCTGCCTTGAAATTTGCCCAGCTGGAAAGAGCTTTAGTCTAGGTCTGTGCTGAAGGAAAATCCATTTACCTAGATTTCTTGCTTGGGGTGGGGTGGGTGAGACATCCACGATACTGTGGAATCAGGATTCTAAGCGTGTCTTAGTCTGTGGTGCTTCCAGACACCTTGAAATTACTGAAGAAGGCTATGGGTAGACCAGAAAATGCCTCTGTGAAAGATTACCAGGAAAGTGCTTTCCTATGGGAAACCTTGTCATCTCAAGGCAAAACAATGGAAAACACCTGCTTAGCTTTCTGTAATCAATTATCCACTAATATGTAACCTTTTTCTCAGAATATTACCAAAAAATAACAAAGTATCTCACTGCATCTGACTACTTTGTATATCTTCATTCATCTCCTAACTATACCAGCCTTACTTGGCTTTTATTTTCTGTAAAGATCAGTGCATGTTCAGTCAGCCCTACTCAGCTTGGCTGTGGAACTTGTGAAGGTACCTGTAGTCTGACTCTTCCTCTGCAGCCACAAAATTAAGGAAAATGCAGAGTACTGAGTCAAATTTCAATAATACCTTCAGAGAGTATACCTCACATCCATCAGATTGGCAAAGGAAATGACCAATGCTGGAGGGGCTGTGTGAAAACAGGTACATTACATTAATATGTTACCAGAGGAGCTCCAAATTCATCTAGTCATTTTGGAAAGCAATTGGAACTATGCCCCAAAAGCTATTAGACTGTGCATACCCATATTAGACTCTCCAACGATACCACTATTAGATCTACATCCCAAAGAGACCAAAGAAAGAGGAAAAGGACCCACATGTACACAAATATTTATAGTAGCTTTTTTTATGGTGGCAAAGAATTAGAAACTAAAAGGATGCCCATCAATAGAGAATGACTGAGCAAATTATAAGATATGAATGTGATGGAATACTATTGTGCAATACTATAAGAAAATGATGAAGGGGGGTGGTTTCAGAGAAGCCTGGGAAGTTTTATATGAACTGATGCAAATTGAAGTGAACCAAGCCAGAACGAGTTATATAATAACAGAAATACTGTAAAAACAAACATTATCAAAGTCTTAAGAGTTTTGATGAACACAATGACCAACTATAATTCCAGAGAACTGGTGATGAAATATGCTACCTACCCCCAGATGGAGAGGAAATAGATGCAGAGTGCAGACTGAGGCTTATGTTATTGGTTTGCTTTACTTTTGGGTTTTCTGACATGCCTGATGCAGGAATTTGTTTTGCTTGAATTATCACAAATAACCAGGATGACCCCCTGGGAAGCCACAGACTGAGGACTATGACATTAAGCTAGACCTCTTGCCCTCTATTTAGCCCAGTTTCCATAACATAATGAGGGCAGAGAAGAAGCAGAGATGCAGACTGCCCAGGAAATCAGCTACAGAGAGAGAGCTTCCTCTTTCCTGGTGTATTTATCCTTGTTCATGTCAGACCCTTACAGATTAAAACATTGTACTGATTGATTGGGCCCTTCTCGGAGGGATTTTGGCACCCTGCAGATATAAGATAAAAGCATTGTGGAATGATGTCACTAAATCCAGTGATACCCCGCCTACAGCTCCTCTAAGTCCTGGGGACCATCCAGAGCTTGCCTAAAATGGCCTGGTATGGGTCGGATGGTCCCCAGGACAAAGACAGGGCTTTGGCAATCCAAGCCTCCACTCTGAAGAGTTGGGCAAGTCTCTACTTCATGGGGTTTAAACCTTTTGGTCATTAAGGGCCTCTGGCAGTCAGGTCCCCTTCTCAGAATAATGTGTTTGAATGCTTGGGTTTACAAAGGAAATGAGGGCCTCTAGTCCCTGGTTCTCCTGTGTCTCTCCCTAGGCACCTCCCTACCACATTGCTAATAAAAGCACGTACCCTCCCATATCTTTCCCAACACACACAGCATTCTCCTGCCAAGTGGTCTGTCTCCTCTTCTTCCAAGAGGCAGGAAATCCAGACCAGGTTGAACATTTGGCAAGAAGCCAAGGTATTCCCTAATGGCCCTAATGAAAAATAGTCATCCTCAGAACCTCCACTAATAACAATAACAATAAATAAGATTTATATAGCACATTACAGTCTGTAAGGTGCCTTATCCCATTGGACTCTTACAACAACAATTTGAAGGAAGTGACTTGGAATATTATTGTCATCATTTTTTTTAAGGCAATCAGGGTTAAGTGATTTGCCCAGGGTCACACAGCTAATAAGTATCTGAGGTCACATTTGAACTCAGGTCCTCTTCAGTCCAGAACAGGTGCTCTATCCATTTTACCACTTAGCTGCCCCCTCTCTCATCATTTTTAAAATGAGGAAACTGAGGCTCAGTTTAAAATGCCCATGATCATACAGTAGATAGGTATGAGGAGAGTTGGAACCAAGTGTTCAATTTGGGAAACTGAGTCCCAGCCTGTTTGAGTGACTTGCCCAGGGTCACACAGTAGAATGGGAACCCAGGTGTTCTCTGATTGAGAAACTGAGGCTGAAAAAGGTCATATAGCTTAGCCAAAAATCAAGGAGCAGTCAGGACTTGAACTCAGGCCCTCTGATGCAAAATCCAACTTGCATTTTTCACATGCTGCCTCTATGTCCCCCTGTTCTGTGCTCTAAAGTAAACTAATCCCCTCAGATGTCCTAGGCCGGCTAATAAGGCACATTGCTGGCAGTTTCTGTGTTCGAAGGGCTCATTTGTCCATACCCCGCCCCCACCCTGGCCTAGAGCATTCTGTTCTGTCCCCAGGCTGAGTCCCAGCAGCCCCCCTACCGCCACTCCCCTGCTCTTCACTTGGAGCTGTCAGATTGCCTGATGGGGAAATTGATATTGCCAGGGGAGAAAATAACAGACATGGGGGGAGGGAGTGACAGGCCTTTTTCTCCTTGGCCCCAGGTGAGGGCTACAAATTGTCAACAACGTACAGGCAGGTGGCAGGCAGGGCTGGGGAGCTCTGCAGCTCACAGAGGAAGCCCTATGATTATTAACAAGAGTCCTGGAACACTCTTCTCCCCGGACTGTATCATTAACCTCTGGGAGCAGGGCACTCTCACCTTGCAGCTATTAAGCTGAAGCAAAAGCTCCTGGTAGGGCTGCATTAGAGAACTCCCTTCTGCCAAAGGTTTAATCTCCCCCAATTGATGTCTCTGGGGTTTATTATACACTGCTCCTAGCTGGAGACGGGTTCCTGTTGCTGTGCAGTATAATGCCACAAATCAGTCGTCTCCAGCACTCTGAAAGGGCTGTGGTGGCAGCGACACAGAGCTGCCCACATCCTCCCATCTCCTGGACCCCAGCAGCAAAACTGGGCTGGATGGAGAGGGAGCTGTCCCTAGGAATTATGGGGCCTGGGGAAAACTGGGCTGGATGGAGAGGGAGTTGTTCCCTAGGAATTATGGGGCCTGGGGCAAACTGGGCTGGTTAGGGCTGGGGACTAAGGAGGATTGTGTAACCCTGTGAGAGGGGGTCTCCCTGGCCACTGGGAAAGGTGGAAGGGATAAAGGATAAAGGATAGCTGAACTCATCGAAATGTTGTCATACAGGAACCAAGTCAAGGATATGGGGGAGGAACAAAATGGGGAGTCAGCCAGTCAACAAGCATTTATTATGCTGTTCAATCATTTTTCAGTCATGTACAACTCTGTGACCCTGTTTGGGGTTTTCCTGGCAAAGATACAGGAGTGGTTTGCCATTTCCTTCTCCAGCTCATTTTACAGATGAGGAAACTGAGGCAAACAGAGTTAAGTGGCTTGCCCAGGGTCACCCAGCTAGTAAGTGTCTGAGGCCAGATTTGAACTCAGGAAGAGGAATTTTCCTCCCTCCAGCTCCAGCATTCTGTGCACCGAGCCACCTTTTACAAAGATGAAAAAAATCCTTCACATAGTTTCCATTCTATCATAAGACCCCATATCTAGAGCCCTGTCTCCAGTTTCCAACACCTGGGGCCTCCCCCAGCTGGAACATGCAGTCGTCTCTGGGCTTTCTCCACCTGGATCGTCCCTCTCTAAGCCCTTCTCCCATGTGTGAGTTCCTCCAGGAGCCTGTCCTTCATTCCCCTCCTGACCCCCCCCTTCTGGCTTTGGGTTTCAAAAACAAACCCCTTTGGAGTGTCCCTTCATTCTCCCATTCTCTCATTAGAATGCAAGCTCTCTGAGGGCAGTGACTGTCTTTTTTTTTTTTACCTTTTTTTTGCTTGTGTTTGTGTGCCTGAGTTTGGTTTTGTTCAGTTGTTTTTCAGTCACATCTGTGACCTCATTCAGAGTTTTCTTGGCAAAGATATTATAGATAATGCTTGTTTCCTTCCTAAAACGGACCTCAAACGCCATCTGGTCCAATCCTCTCATTTTAAAGATGAGGAAACTGGGACCCAGAGAGACTAAGCTTACACAGTTAGTAAGTGTCCAAGGTAGGATTGGAAGCTGTGTCCTCTGGCTTCCCAGTCAGTGTGCTTTCCTGGGTACCTGAGTTAGATGGAGAATCCAGAGCAATAAAGCCACAAAGAAGGCCTGGGAAGTGGAGATCCAGACCAGGTCCCTGTTGGGCCCCTGTCATTGCTGGGCTCTATTGGAAATGGTCCTCCCAGGAAAGCCCCTCCTGAATCTTCTACAGCAGCCTCCTTGTTCTTCTGTTCCTGCTGTGATATTATTATCATAGATCTCTCCTACCCAGGCTCTCCCCAGGGCTGGAGATGAATAACGCATTCATTACCAGACTGGTGTACTCTCCTCCACAGAGTAACCTGCTCTGAGCCCAGGCCCAAGCTGCCAGAGGTCGTGGACACATCATTTGGTGCCCAGGCCGCTGACCCTGGAGATTTTGTTACATTTGAAGGTTCATCTTTCTAGAAGCAGCTACAAGTCAGCTCTCAGGGTCTCCAGTTGTGCTTCAGGAGGCCTTAGGGGCAGGGAGAAGGGGAAGAAGAAGAGGGAGGCCACCAAGGCCTGGCCAGCAACTGGCTTACTCAATCTACCCTCCTGAAGAGCCCTAGGTCAACCTGGCCCCTGGAGGCCATAAATGAAGGGCCAGGGCCTCCTGGGGACAGAAAGGGCACTCAAAGTCTGGCCTGAAGACCCAGCTCCTCCAAAGGACGAGTCAATGGGAAAGGTGAAGCCTCCAAGGGCCAACATCTGAAGTCAGTTATTTTACCCACAAATATGATCTTGTCTCCATCATTCTCAAAAAATCCTCTCCTGATCCATGCTTCCCACTTGCCATCATCCCAGGTGGCCCGGGCACCATGCTGGACTCCTTACTCTCTCTCACGCCCCATATCCAATCTCTCTCATATGCCACCCTCTCCCTTCTGACATTGCTACCATCCTGAGACATGAAATGTCCTCATTAACTTGTCATTGCTCAGTCTGACTCTTCATGTCCCCATTTGGGGTTTTCTTGGCAAAGATACTGAAGCAGGTTTGCCATTTCCTTCTCCAGTGTGTCCCCATTTTACAAATGAGGAAACTGAGGAAATTTGGGTATAAGTGGCTTGCCCAGAGTCACACAGCTAGTAAGTATCTGAGGCTGGATTTGAACTCAGGCACTCACTCTGGGTGCTCTATCCACAGTACCACTTACATTTATTTATTTAGTTAGCTTTTTGCTTTTTGGAGGGGGGAGGGCAGGGCAATTGTGGTTAAGTGACTAGCCCATGGTCACACAGCTAATAAGTATTAAGTGTCTGAGGCTGGATTTGAACTCAGGTCCTCCTGACTCCAGGGACAGTGCTCTATTCACTGTGCCATCTAGCTGCTCCTTCACAGAGCCACTTACTACCTCTCCTAATCACCTCACACCTAGATTATTCCAATAGCCAGCTGGTTGGTCTGCCTGCCCCAAGTCTCTCCCCACCCCAAGTTATCCTCCACTAGGAAGAGATTTCCATAAAGCCCTAATCACTAAATTCCAGTACTGCCATATTCCTTCCAGGATCAGATATACAATCTTCTGTTTGTCATTCAAAGTCTTTCAAATCCTAGCTCCCTCCCCCTAACTTTCTCCCCTCTTTTTTCTTTTCTTTTAAATGGTATTTTATTTTTTCCAATTACATGAAAAATAATTTTAATCCCCCTATGTTCCTAATGTTATTTTCACAATACTTCCCTCCCCTCCCCCACCTCATCTTATCCAGTGACACTGGCCTCCTTGTTGATCTTTAAAAAAAAAAAATTCATTTTATCTCCCACCTCAAGGCATTTGCTCTGGCTGTGCCCCATGCCTGGAGTGCTCTCCCTCCTCACCTCCAACTGCTGGCTTCCTGCAAGTCCCAGCTAACATCTGACCTTTGACAAGAAGCCTTTTCCAATTCCCTTTCATTCTAGAGTCTTTCCTTTGTGGATTATTTCAAATATACTTTGTACATGGTCATTTCCATGTTGTTGCCATTAGATTACAAGCTCCTCAAGGGCAGGTAATTCATTGCTAGTCCTCAGCAAAGGCCGGGGCACATAATAGGTGCTTGTTGACTGACTGATTCCCCAGGCCTCAGTTTATTTAAACATAAAATTAGGAGCCCGGTAAGATCAATCTCCAGATTTATGACAATGCTGTTGTCTTAGACATGCGTTGGATGGGGAGTCCCAGTCCTATGGGGAAAGAGGGGCCAGGCCTGACCTGAAAGGCATCAGGTGGAGGTCCAATCTATGGTGCTGGTCTCAGAAGTGACCCCACACACACACTAACACCCCATTGTCCCATCTTCATTTGGGATGCCTGAGCACCCTTCCCTTCTAATTTTGGTGCTGACCCTGCCTAAGCAGAGAGCCAGACAAGAAAGTCTCATCTGCCTTTAGGGGTTTCTTTTCTAACCTACCATCCAGTGGGGAAATCAAAGATCTCAAGGGACTCAGTTCTGCAAGGATAAGGCCAAAGTCAGTCCCCTTCAGGCTCTGGCCATCTATGGGACTTTAAAGAGGTCTGCAGGCCGTGGCCCCAGGTGGTAGAGCAGAGAAGGGGAAGGGAAGGAAGCATTTATATGGTGCCTACTACGTGCTCAGCACTTCACAAATATGCTGTCATTTGATGTTCATAACAACTTAGTTATTTCCCCATTTTACAGTTGAGGAAACAGAGGTTAACTTGCCTAAGGTTGTGCCATCTGGTAAGTGTCTGAGTCCAGATTTGAACTCAGATCTTCTTGACTCCAGGCTCAGACCTCTAGCCACTGTGCCACCCAGCTGCCTAAGTCAGCCCTTAGCTTGGATTCAGCTTAGATTTCTGTGCCCTAGACTCAGGGGAACCACCCAGCTCTGCTCCTTTCAATAGGGCATCCATGCAGGTAGTGGTCACACAAGCAGGCAGGTAGGAGTTCACACCAACAGGCAGCCAATAAAAAAAGAGGCTTGGGGAGGCTGTACCCCCTGCCCTGGTCCTGTAAGGCAACAGAACATGGTTGTCTATTCCAGCTCAGAGCACCCCACCCTGGGAAGCCTAAGCTAAAATTCCCCTCTTCCTATTGGGTGATGAGCTGAGGGGGGTGGGGAAGGGGTAATCACTGACACCCTGAACTCCCATCACAGCAAGTTTTCCATAGAGCCTACAGCAGGGAGGGTGGAGGCCATAACTAGAAATCCTGAGCAAATTCAGCTGGCATGAAGGGAGGACAGTGCTTGGCACCAAGGACAATCAGTCCATCAATAAACCTTTAGTAAGCACCTACTATGTGCCAAACACTATGCTAAGCTCCAGGGATACAAAGAGAAAACGAAACAAGACCTGGTCTCAAGGGAGCTCCATTTGGTTGGTTCATCCCAAGGGCAGTGGCATCAGTCCCATAGTTCTAGTTAGCTCCTGACCCCTTCTTCATCCCTGAGAAAAGGGCCTGGTGGTGAGGAAGGCTGAGCTCCAGGAAGGGAGTACCCCTGGGGCAGATACATAGGGGTAGTAGCCTGGTATTGGGAGAGTGAGTGCATATGGCTGTACAGTACAGTGTGACCAGGCATGGGAAAATTAAGGCATGGGACCATCTTGGGAAAGAAATACCTCCCCCTTCCTTGTGTCAAAGTCTTAGGACCAAGACCAAATTGTCCAACCCTAGGTCTGTCACTAATATAGAAAAAAAGCATATATTTAAAACTGAAAAGACCATCTAGTCTAATTCCTATTTTACAGATGAGGAAACTGAACACCCAGAGAAGAATTGATTTGTTCCAGCTCGGGTCAGGTCACTTCTCTCATTACACCAAACCCTGGGATAGGTGGGAGAGACGGACATTCAGAGCCTGGGGGAGCTTCAGTGAGTTCGTTGAAAGATAGACTGTTCCCTCTTGGGGGGGAGGGGGAGGAAGGGGGATCAAGAAGGCTGTAACCCCTGCACTCAGCCTGTAGTCCAGTAGGAGATTATAAAATGATACTCAAGGTGTCACCGGCTGTATTCAGTCTTCCTGCACCCTGAGGCCCCAGGAAGAGCCTGGCTGAAGCAGGAAATAATGTCTGTCTCATGGCTTTGAGAGGGGAAGAGGTGGAGAGGGTATCAGGCAGAGACAACTGACTCTAATTAGCTTAGAAGGGAGTTTGAATTCTGCCTATCTATCAGACCCTTGTTAAATGATAAAATTGCAAAAATGAAACCCATACATTTTCCTGCATTTTTCCTGGAGACACATGCACTCAGAAAGGAAAATTAAATTCAAAGAACAATTTTTGGAAGTACAGAGAGAGGGGCAAAAGCCATTCTAATCTAACAATGAAAACAATGTAGAAAAAGGAATGGTCACACCAATGGGCAAGTGAATGGTCACACCAGTTGGTGGGTGGTGATTCCCTCAACAGGTGAGTGCAGGTGAAAAGGTGGGTAGGCAGTTCCAGATTGGGCAAGCAATTACCACAATGGGTGGTGATGATACCAACAAACAGGTCAGGAATCCCACCAATGGGCAGGGGGTGGTCATACAAGCAGGCAAGTAGGCGTTCACACCAATGGACAGACAATAATTTCATGACATAGATGCTATTGTCATTCTCATTTTATGGATAAGGAGACTGAGGTTCAGACATATTAACTAACTTTGAGCATAATTGTGCCCCTAATAAGTGTCTAATTCAGAATGTTGGGTCCCAAGTCCATAATTCATCCCACCTCATTTCCTCTCTTGGTGTGGCTACACCTGAAGTTGTTCAGTCATGTCTGACCCTTTGTGGCCCCTTTTGGGGTTTTCTTGGTAAAGATAGTGGAGTAATTTGCCATTTCCTTCTCCAGTTCATTTTACAGATGAGGAAACTGAGGCACACAGGGTTAAGTGATTTGCCCAGGGTCATGCCACAAGGAAGTGCTTATGACCAGATTTGAACTCAGGGAGATGAGTCTTCCAGACTCCACTGAACCACCTAGCTGAAGTAGTCTTACCAAAGAGTACATTTCTCAAGAAGACTGAAGATGTGAAGAACAATAATTTGTCTTCACACACTATGAATTCTCTAAAGTGGGATAATTGATGCTTTCTGTTTAAGAGACTATTCCCTTTCAAAATTTAGAAATATTGCACCTCTGATAGCTCTAGGCAGACTGGACTGTCCACCACCCCTGAATGCCACAATCCCCTGCTCACTTTTCTCATCTGTAAGATCTGATGGCCTCTGAGGCTCCTTCCAACTTCATATCCAAGATCCTTTGCTCATCTTTCCCTTGATATTCCTATCTGTTGAAATCCTGCCCATGCTGTGCTGTTGTTGTCCATCCTTCATTTCTAAAAGGACCAGTGACATCATGGGTGGTGTCTCGACTTGACTCTCATGTTAATTGGATTTAAGGGAGGCAGGACTGTGCAAAGTCATCAGCCTCACTGTCCCCTCCAGAGTCATCGAAGTCCAGTGGCAGGACAAAAGTCAGACTGACTGGAGACGGCCCGGGATGCAGTGGATGACCCTGACATATTTCAGGCTCCACAGCACGTGCCTCAAGCGCCTTCGTGGCCATTGGAGCAAATCATTCCCATCTTCCCATTCCATCGAGGAATATTCACATGATTGGTGTAGATATCCCTAACTCACCTCCGGCCTTGAGACCCCTGTGATGGTTTTACTGGGTATGGCTTCTTGGGACCACAGGTGAGAGAAAGTTGGGTGGATTAGGTGGACACCAACATTGCTTGAGCAGCCCTGCCAAGAGCTCACAGCCCTCACACTAACCAAGGTGCTAGTCCTCCCTGAACAGCCCAAACACCCCATCCTTCAAGATACAACTCAAATACCACTTCCCCTCTGATCCCCAAGGCCAGTCAGTGAGTCTTCCCCCCCCCCCAGACTTCAGATAGGACTTGCTCTGCTGGGTGAAGGATCATTTCATATAAAGCTATTTGGGTCTATTTCCTGCCCCCTTGGTATGGTTTATATAAAGACTCTGTTTTATGGGTACTTTGTATCTCATGGGCCCCTAAGGTGCCCAGGGCAGAGTTCTGCACTCAATTGCCACATAATAAAAATTTGTTGCAGCTGAAATGATTGTTGTGAGCAGAGGCCCCCAAGGAGGCCAGGGTGGACAGACGCAGCAGGGATCTGGGGCCTTGCAGGGTTGTGCTGGTGAATGTTTAACAAGGAAACCCAATGCAGGACACACTTCTTAGTTTAATGTGCACTATTAACATTTTCCCCATCACTTTCTGAAGTCTAGACAATCAACAGGACTATAAATCAAGCCCTGATTTGCAGTGTTTGATGATTTCCAAGGTGTAAATGCTCACACTGAAAATACCACAATCTGCTCTCCAGGCCTATATGAGTTGGCTCCAGCAACCCCCTGGCTGATCCACGAGGGCCTCACATAGCCCATTCCTCACAGTCCGGCCACACACTGAGCTGAGCACCAGAAACACTGAAGCTGTCTGAGTCATGTCGTGTGTGAGCCCCAGGACTCACAGAGCAGAATTGCAATAGCCCACTTCACCTCTGTTTGCCTCAGTTTCCCCATCTGTAAAATGAGCAGGAAAGGGAAATGGCAAACCACTTCAGTGTCTTTGCCGAGAAAATGCCAAATGGGGTCACGAAGAGTCAGACTCAACTGAAACAATAACCATAACACACTAGAAGAATTTTGTAGGCCACCTGTTTGAAATTTCCAACATTGAGATTCAGAAAAAACCTGGAAGACTTGTATGAACCAGATGCAGACTGGAATGAGCAGAGCTAGGAAAACCATTTTTAGTATAACAAAAACATCATAAAGACAAACAATTCTGAAAGCTATAGGAATTCTCTGATCAGTGCAACAGCCAACTGTGACTCCAGGGGACTCCATGATGAAGAACGATGCCCACCTCCTGACAGACGGGTGACAGACTCAGGATTCAGGATGAATCACATATTTTTGTACTTGGCTGGCATAGGAATTTGCTTTGCTTTATTATTTGTGTGTTAGGAGAGTTTTTCTTCTCTGTTATTGCTTAACTGAGGGGAGGGAAAATAAATGCTAGTTAACTGAAATATCTATCTGTATTTGTACCTATCTATATATCTAGATATAGATTCTTTTTAAAGAGTCCCAGCACTTTCTACTTCTAGTGAACACCAAATGGCGGATGACGCCGGTGCTGCAGGAGGTGCGGGAGGCCCCGGGGGCCCCGGTGTCGGAGGCCAGGGTGGCTTCCGCGGTGGCTTCGGCAGTGGGGGCCGAGGTCGAGGCCGGGGCCGTGGCCACAGGGCCCAAGGAGGAAAGGCGGAAGACAAGGAGTGGGTTCCTGTTACTAAGCTGGGCCGGCTAGTCAAGAACATGATGATCAAGTCTTTGGAAGAGATTCTATCTTTTCTCCCTTCCTATCAAGGAGTCTGAAATCATAGATTTCTTCTGGGATCTTCATTGAAAGATGAGGTTCTGAAGATCATGCCTGTTCAGAAACAAACTAGAGCTGGACAACGTACCAGGTTCAAGGCTTTTGTGGCCATTGGTGACTACAATGGCCATGATGGTCTGGGTGTCAAGTGCTCCAAGGAAGTGGCCACAGCTATTCGAGGTGCTATCATTCTGGCCAAGCTGTCCATCGTTCCTGTGAGACGTGGCTACTGGGGGAACAAGATTGGCAAGCCTCACACGGTACCCTGCAAGGTCACTGGGCGATGTGGGTCGGTTCTGGTGCGCCTGATCCCCTCCCCTAGAGGTACTGGCATTGTCTCAGCTCCTGTGCCTAAGAAGCTGCTGCTGATGGCTGGAATTGATGACTGCTACACTTCTGCGAGAGGCTGTACTGCCACTCTGGGCAATTTCGCTAAAGCTACCTTTGATGCCATCTCCAAAACATACAGCTATCTAACCCCAGACCTGTGGAAGG
>NW_027185588.1:1322821-1338922 GCF_028583685.1 Petaurus breviceps papuanus
TCAGCAACCGTCCTCTTCAGCTCCAAGAGCTCGGGTCACCTGCTTCAGGACCAAGCTTGGCCAAAGAGAAGGGCTGGGAAGAATCTGAGAAGACCATTTGGGTGTCATGGCGGAGAGGCCAAGGGCGAGGAACAAAGATTCAGGGCTGCCAGGGGCTCGCCCCACCAGGCATGGTGTCCATGCCCTTATCTCAAGGTTACCGAGGTGGTAACAGAGCTGGGCTAGGAACCCACCTTCTCCCCAGCGTGCATATCGAGTGGTATGTGATTACAATCACGACCAACAATGACATGGGGTTTCAAGGGTGGCAAAACATTTGACTTTCATTATCTCATTTAGGCCTCTCTTTGTTTGGGTTTCTATATTTGTCTGGGGGGGTTGGGTTTTTTTTATTTTTTAACTTGTTTGTTTCTGACTGATCCTATAATTTCATCAGAGTATGGAGTTATAAGAGCACCAGAAACACTGAAGCTTGTCTAAGTCATGTCGTGTGTGAGCCCCAGAACTCACAGAGCAGAATTGCAATGGCCCACTTCACCTCTGTAACTTGAGTCACTTAATCCGTTTGCCTCAGTTTCCCCATCTGTAAAATGAGCAGGAAAAGGAAATGGCAAACCACTTCAGTATCTTTGATAAGAAAAATTCTCTCCCAAAGCAGCTTGGAGGCATGGAGTCGAGAAGACCCAAGATCAAATCTAACCTCAGATGCGTTCTAGCTGTGTGACCCTGGGCAAATCATTTAATCTGTTTGCCTCAATTTCTTCAACCGCAGAATGGGAATAATAAGAGCTCCTAGCACAAGGTTCTTGTGAGAATCAAGAGAGAGAATGTTTGTGAAGCACATAGTACATAATAGGCACTCAATAAATGCTTATTCCCTTGCCTTCCCACCAATATAGATCAGTGGTTTGCAAATTCTAGTCTTAGAAAGTTGCTTGGGACTCTAAGTTAAGTGACTTCTCCAGAGTCACACAACCAGGATAGGTCAGTGACCCTGTGCAAGGACTCTAGCAGCCTGGTGAACTAAATCCTATGGGGGGGAGCTGGTGGTAAATGTTTAACTACCAGCTTTCAAAAAATGTTCTCAGGACAGATTTTTAATTACTTAATTTTAATTTTCTCCCTTATTTTCTTAAGTCTAGGCAATCAATAAAACAATAAATCCAAACAATCTATGATCTGTGTTGTTGTTATTCATTTGTGTCTGACTTTCATGACCTTGTTTGGGGTTTTCTTGACAAAAATACTGGAGTAATTTGGAATTTTTTTTCTCCGGTGCATTTTACAGATGAGGCAACTGAGGCAAACAGGGTGAAGTGACTTGCCCAGGGTCACACCTAGTGTCTGAGGCTGGATTTGAACTCAGGTCTTCCTGACTCCAGGCCCAGCACTCAACCCACTGTGCCACTTGTAGCATTTGCCAATTTTTGAGATGTAAATGCTCACACTGACAATCTAACTCTTTAACAGGTGCCAGCCCACTCCTACCTATAGGTATTAATAGTCCCCTTTTAATGACGAGGAAACTAAGGCTCCAAATGGAGAAGGGGTTTGCTCATCAGCACATGGATAGAAAGAGTTGCAGAATTTGAACGCAAATCTGTCTTGATTCCAAGTCCAATACTCTCCTAAACCATCCTGCTTCAAGTGATCTAACTGGGTATATCTCATCTCTCCCCAGATGTCTGGGGTGGGGGAGAGAGGGGAAGAGGCTGGGGACAGAGGGTCTGACAGGCTGTACCGAGCAATCTCCATGGCCTGAGCATACGTTCAACACTGAGCAAGATCGCTACTGGATCTCACATAGCAATCCTCCTGTGATGGGAGCCCAACTGTCCTCCTAAAGCTTGCTACTACTGTCCATATGTTAATTGCTTAATGCCACCCACTATAGATGGGAGTGGAGACAGATACACAGACACACAGAAAGAAACATAGACACGGGGCAGACAGAGAGACAGAGATAGAGAAAGACAGAAAAAGAGACAGAGCTAGAGAGACAGATACAGAAACACAGAGACAGAGATGGAGACAGAAACAATGAAAAACAGAAAAGGAGAGACAGAGGGAGAAAGAAACAGAGAGACAGAACAGAAATATAGATGGAAAGAGAGAGAGAGGAAAGAGAGAGAAGAGAGGAGAGAGAGAAACAGAGGGAAAGAGGAGAGAGAAATAGAAACAGAGACAGAAATAGACAGAGAGAGAGATAGAGACAGAGACAATGAAGGCAGGAAGGAGATAGACAGAGACAGAAACACAGAAAGGGACAGAGAGAGACAGAGATAGAAAGAGAAAGAAACAGTGACAGAGAGACAGAAACATACACAGAGACAGGCAAACAGAGATAAAGACAGAAAAAGAAAGAGATAGAGACATAGAGAGAGATAGAAAAACACATAGACAGAGGCAGACAGACAGAGATAAAGGCAGAAAGAGAGACTGACAGAGATAGAAATAGAGAGAGACAGAGAGGGAGAGACTGGGTAGCATGGCCCCTGGAGACAGATGCTTACTCCCACCTCCCACAAGGTCACCTTCTGACACGCTGTTGAAGGAAACCTATGACCTGGGACTCACCAAAGGAAGGAAACCAATAATTCTGGGATGTCTGAGGTGGCTCTTATGCCCTACATCTGGGCTCTCAGAGATTCCAAATAGTCTACAGTTTCCACTAAAAATATGCAGACCTTCACATTAATTAGAGGGGTGGGTGATTCTTCATTTCACTGAAGTTTCTGCCTTACTGAGTAGCAAAGCAAATACATCAGAAGCCACTGAAGATACATCAGAAATGATCTAAAGTGAAGAAAAGAGGCAGGAAAACAAGATTCTAGCTACAGAAATTTAATTTATGCACAATTTGCCCAGAAGCACATAGTTGTAGTTATTCATTCACTGAGTATGAAGTATGTCAGAACTAGTCCCTTTATACATCACCCTCAGGCACAGTCAACAAATACTTATTAAGTTCTTACTATGGGCCCTGTCCAGAACTCTCTCTGTGACCTAATCCAAGGCAGTAATGTGAGTCATGTGCACTGTGCAGGTCCCTGGGGAAGGATGAAAACCCCAAATTTTGCAAAATTACAAAGAACATACTTGGCCCCAAAGGAAAGATATGAGAAAACACCTCCCTTACCCATGCTTCTATAGAGGTAAGAAGGCCCACAAGTGGGAAACATTGTATATTTTGTCTTGTTAATGTATTAACAAGTTTTGCTAACTGTTTTCTTTTTCTTTTTTTTGAAATACTTCATCATAATTAAAGATTGCACTTTCAGAGGTACAGAGGTGAAATTTTTAAGTAATGTCAAATATAAGATTTCAGTACAAATTTTATTTTTTTAAAAATCCCAACTTCTGGATGGTTTGTAGAAAAAGAGCCACTCGAATACATTACTGGTGGAACCATGGATCAACCTAACAATTCTGGAAAGCAGTTTGAAACTATGCTAAGACAGTTACCAAAAGGACCATTTCCCTTTGACTCAGAAGTCCCACTGTTACGCATAACACCTCAAGGAGATCAAAGACAGAAAGAAACATTCATATACAACAAATTACTTGTGGTAGCAAAAAACTGGAAATAAGATAGATGTGCATCCATTGGGGAATTCCTCTATTTTGGTCCGGGGGTGGGGGGAGGAAATTTGGGTTAAGTGACTTGCCCAGGGTCACACAGCTAGTAAGCATGTGAGACTGTATTTGAACTCAGGTCCTCCTGACTCCAGGGCTAGTGCTCTATTCACTATGCCACCTAGCTATCCCCAGAGTTCTTTTCCACTGTAGAGGGAAAGGGCAGCACTGTTTTGACAGTTTGTGGCACAGTCATGGAATCAGAGAATCTGAGTTAGAGTTCTACCTCCTTCACTTAACACTTGTGTGACCTGGGGCTAGTCACTTAACTTACCTTAGTTAAACTTAAACTTAGCCTCAGTTTCCTCATCTGTCCAAGGAGAGAGTTGGACAAAGTGGCCTCTGGGGTCCCTTTCAATTCTAAATCTATGACATAAGCAGACGGAAGCCCGTGTGCAGGGAAATGTCGCTCATCTCTTCCCAAACATTTCCTCACCATGTCCAATCCTCATGCCCCCTCCCACCCCACAACAGCCTCAGACTCGCCTCTGGGTCCCCCAACTCTGATGGGTGGGCTTTCACCTCACTTGGCTCAGAATCAGGCTACATCCCTGCCATTTTCATTCACACCCTACTGGAGTCTTGCAGCCTCTCTTTATGTATTATTATCCTCCCATTAGAATGTAAGCTCCTTGAGGGTAAGGACTCTTGTCTCTGTATTTGTATATGCAGCACCTGGCATGGATGACCTCATTCTATCCACATTCTCCAGCACACTGCCCCCTCTATCATCCCTTCGCTTCCCTTATCTACTTCTCTACTACCAACAAACATACTCAGATCGCCCCCAATCCTCAAAATAAACAAGTGAATGCATAAAAAATAAATAAATAAACCCTTACTTCACACATCAAGACCTGTTAGCTATATCCCACATCTCTCCTCCCTTTTGTAGTTAAATCCCATGGGGAGGTCATCTGAAATCAATGCCTGAACTTCCCTTCTTCTCACTCTATAGTCTGGCTTCTGACCTCATCATTCAACCACATCTATTCTCTCCAAAATTACTAATGATCTCTTAATTGCCAAATCCAATGGCCTTTTCTCAATCCTCATCCTTCTCCAATTTGTTTCCTGCTCTGTTTAGATAAATGGGTTGGCTGGATTTTAAAAGCAAATGAGAGGGGCAGCCAGGTAGCGCAGTGAGTAAGAGCACCTGCCCCAGAGTCGGGATAACCTGGGATCAAATCCGAGCTCAGATACTTAGCACCACACCCAGAAATAACTGGCCGTGTAATCTTGAGCAAATTACTTAACCCCAATTGCTTTAAAAGAAAAAAAAAAGGAAATGAGAGGGTTGGCCTTAATATTCCCTCCCCAGAGACTTGCCCAAGGCAGAGCAGGAGACAATCAGTAGTAGTGCCTAGATTGGCACACAGATCCTCTGACACTAGGAAACTAGGTGACACCATAGGGCATTAGAGTGTCAGGCATGGACTCTTCTTCCTGAGTTCAAATCCAGCCTCAGACACATCCTAGCTGTGTGAACCCTGAGCAAGTCACTTAACCCTGTTTGCCTCAGTTTCCTCATCTGTAAAATGGACTGGAGAAGGAAATGGCAAACCACTTGACTATCTTTGCCAGGGAAACCCCAAATGGGGTCACAAAGAGGTGGATGTGACTGAAAATAACTTAACAACCTCTGACACCAAAACCACAGATTTTTCCTCTTTACCCCCCAACCTCCCACCTTCTTATCCTGACCTGGCAGGAATTCTCTTCTCTGGGCACACTCCAGCTCATTGGTGCATTACCCAGACTGTAACCCAACACTACAGATATGGATATGGCCTGATGTAGGCTGATGTTTTGTGGCAGTGTGCTTTTCAGAAAGTGTAAGTCACTCAATGGAAGGAAATCAAGGTTCTCTTGACTAAGCCCCTATTCATGGCAAGTATTACAGAAAATCCATTGTAAATAGCAGCAAGAGGCTGGTGGGTACCCATTCATCATGATAAGTAGCAACCAAAGAAGACTCTGCTTGGTTTGTTAAAAGAGTTCCTTGGCTGAGTCGGCCAACTTCACCCCAGAAGATGCCAGACCAGGGAACCTGGGCACAAGGCTGGCTCCAGCTGCAATTAGTCAATAGTAAATACAATCAGCTGCAAAGACAAAGGAGGTCTCTGGGTCTGTAGGAAGGAGCTGGGTGAGCTGTGGAGATTTATCTATTCCACTGGAGGGAGGAGGAGGAGGAGAGGTAATGAATATTTATGAAGTAATCTGGGTCTGCCACTGCCTACCAATGCATAAAAGTGAGCATTTTCGAGTTGGCGCACTTTATTAACTACCCAATCATTTTTTCAGAAGATACTTTTATATTTTGTGAGTGTCATTGAACTCATGGAACAGCTTTTCTTTATTTCCCATGAGCCCTTTGATTATGTTTTGATAATGCTCTCCCCTCCCCTTCCATCCCTGGGGAAAACAAAAAAGGGTAGAGTTCAGTCCCAGAATTCAATGCAATGCAACACAACATGCAACAAATAGTGAAAATCTCTGGTTTATAACTTTGACCTAAAAGGGAGCTAACTTAAAGGTCATCTACTCCAACCCTTTTATTCTACAGATGAGGAAACTGAGGACTTGTTTCCCAGTTAAGTGATAGATTGATGGTTCGAACCCAGGTCCTCAGACTTCAAATCCATTGTTACTACTGCTCTGTGCAATAAATAGTTACTGTGAGCTAGGTAGTGTGTTAGGTATTCAGGATGCAAAGACAAAAATATAAGAACAGGCTTTGCCAGTATCTTCCCTCTGAGATGATCATCAATTTATCCTACACATACTTTGTTTGTGTATAAGGTTGTCTCTCCCATCAAACTGTGAGCTCCTTGAGGGCAGGGGGCACCTTTTACCTTCATTTCTAATCTTCGTGCCTGGCACACAGTAGGTACTTAATAAACACTTGCTGACCTCACTTAAGAGAGCTTTCATTCGAGGATAAAATTCTAGATTAAATTCTCCCCCTTAGTCTCTGAGGTTCAACCTGTCTCCTCTGCAGATTTTCCTCTTCTCCAAAATGTAATCGTCCAGGGGTTCTTAACCTGTTTTGTCATGGAAGACAAAATTTTGGCAATCTGGTGAATACTATGGACCCTTTCTCAAAATATTTCTAAATGCCTGAAATAACATACATAGGATTAAAAAGAAACCAGTTAGGGGCAGCTAGGTGGCACAGTGAAGAGAGCACTGGCCCTGGAATCAGGAGGACATGAGTTCAAATCTGACCTCAGACACTTGACACTTACTAGCTGTATGACCTTGGGCAAGTCCCTTAACCCAGATTGCCCCTCCAAAAAGAAGCAAAAAAGAAAAGAAACCAGTTATACTGAAGTTTGTTGTTGTTTAGTTGCTTTTCAATCATGTCCAACTCTTTGTGAACTCTTTTGGGGTTTTCTTGGCAAAGCTACTGAAATAGTTTGCCATTGCCTTCTCCAGCTCATTTTTTACGATGAGGAAACTGAGGCAGACAGAAGGTAAGTGACTTATCCAGGGTCACCCAGCTAGTAAGTGTCTGAGGCTAGATTTGAACTCGGGAAGATGAGCAAATATTGAAATATAGCAATTAAATTATTTTTAAAGTAAGTTCATTACATCAAATTAAGAACCCTAGTCTTCAGAGACCATTAGATTAAGAACCAGGAGGGAATCTGGAGGTCATTGAGCCAAACCCTATCATTGTACAGATAAGAAAACTGAGAACAGAAAAGTGTAATGACTTACTCCAGGTAGTAAATCTCAGGACCTGAATTCGAACTCAAGTCCCCTGACTCTAAATCTGGAGCTCTTTCTAACACTGTATGGACAGTTTCATTTTCTAGTTAGAGTGAAGACATTGGGCAAAGTGTGACAGCCTAGACCTAGAGGAGAAATAAAGAAATAAACCTTTCTCCTTTAGTTGGAGAGGTGAGGGGCAAGGGATGTGAAATGTTGCACACAGAAACTGATGGAGTCACCATTTAGGGTTGGTTTTGCTTAACTTTTTTTTTTCTTTATTACAAGGGAAGGCTCATAGGAAACGCAGACCACTGTCCAGCAGCAGGACAAAAATATCCAAAAATGATTGTGATACATAGACAAAATACATTAATAATTTTTTTTAATTGAGGCACAGTGGCAGGACTATGTTGGAGTTAGCTCATTCTCGATAGCCAGAGTCAACTGGTAAATTTTCTCCATGAGTATTTACCTCTCAGAAATCAGCAAATCTCAGAATCAGGGCCTGATTTATTACCTAGACTTAAAAAAGTGGTGGAGAAAATGTGAATAATGTACATTGAACTGAAAAGTGTGTCCAGTATATTTTTTGATGGAAAAGCTGGTTGTTAAATATTTACTACCATACTCCTGCACAGAAACTTTGTTGAGGCTGCCAGGTGATGTTATGAGGGAAGAGAGCATAGGACTGGAGTAGTAAGAGCCCAGTTTGAATCCTGCTTCAGACGCAACAGCTGTGTGATCCTGGGCAAGTCATTGAATCTCAGGCTTGGTTTTCTTATTATTAAAACAGGAATAAGAATAATAGCACCAACATCCTGGGGTTTTGTGAGTATCAAATAGGATAGGGTTTGTAATGTGCTTTTTGGACCTTAAAGCTCTATATAGAGGCAGCTAGGTGGCGCAGTGAATAGATCACCAACCCTGGAGTCAGGAGGATCTGAGTTCAAATCTGACCTCAGACACTTAACACTTACTAGCTGTGTGTTGTCACTTGACCCCAATTGCCCTGCTCTCCCCCCTCTAAAAAAAGCAAAAAAAAAAGTTCTATATAAATTCTGGGGGAGGGGGAGGGACAGGAGGAAGGAGGGAGGAGGAAGAGGAGAGAGGGAGGAGAAAGGAGAGAAAGAGGGGAAGGAGGGGGTGGGGTGGAGGAGGAGGAGGGTGTTTCTGCTCAGACAGTGGTATTCTGGGTCTCTCTTTTCCCTAACCTACTCCGGGGTTTCTAAGAGGTCAAGAAAATTAGGTAAGTCCCTTCCCTGCAGCTGGTGACCAAGACCTCTGACTGGGAAAACCATGAGGTGCCCTCCGTTGGGGAAGCAGGGGAAAACCTCTCATTCCCCTCTCCCATCCCTCCTCCATTCCTCCTCCTCCCCACCTCACCCTGCTCCCCCACCTCCAGCCTTCTTACAGTTTCAGGGGAAGCTAGCAGATGAGAATAACAGGATGTTGGCACTGTAAACAGACCCCCACCCACCACCACCAGTGGCCGGGCATGAGCTTGTTGTATGCAAACGAGCCCTGGTGCCAGGGCTGCTAGGTAGAGGGGACCTGGTTGTATATTAAACCAGGGCACTTAGCTCGGTTCCAGCTGGTCTGGTCTGAAGGAGCCCCTGGTTTCCTCCTCAGCCCCTCTTCTCCTCCCACTCTCAACCTCTCCCTCTAGAAAGGAATTCACACTTAATAAGGTAAATGTTCCTCCTGCTGCTGGTGCCTGGGCTATTAGAGCTCCCATCAAACTGGCCCGGCCTCGGGAAGGGTGGAGCCAGCCCCGGGGAGTGTGGGGCTGCAGAACCTGGCTGCAATGTCGGCAGCTGCAGCAGCAGCTTCTCTCTCTCTCCCTCTCCCCCCTTCCTCTCTGCCCCCTCTCTCTCTCCCGCCCCCTCCCTCTCCCCCACTTCTTTCTCCCTCCCTCTCTTTCTTTCTCTCTCCCTGTCTTACACACACCACACACACACACACACACACACATACACACACACACACACACACACACACACACATCCTCTCCCACCTTCAAAACAGCAAGAAAACAAGGCCTAAGACACAGACTTCCTGTATAGAGCAAACGAGCTAAGGCCTGAGCATTGCCCCCTCCCCATGGACGGTCCGGACAGACAGTCGGAGGTGTCTCTGCCTGGCGGTCAGTGATGGTCCTCAGAAGGCCCAGCTGCCCCTCCTTGGGTCGAGCTTTCTGCTCTCACCTCCATCCTCCCTGACTGTGAAATCCTATTCCCCCTCAGCTGATTTCCTGACAATTTCCCCCTCTGTGATTCATGCCAAATAAAGACCCTCTTATTGCATTTACAAATCCTCTAGCTAGAGTCTTTTTTACCTTGGTTATTCATCTACGGACAAACGAGACTCAAGGACAGGAGGAGCCCATTAAGGCCGATTTATAGCTGTCTCCTCTCTTGAGTTAGCAACCCATGGTACCCCCTCACTTCCCACCAAGTTATTGTCTCTGGAATTAGAGGACTTTAGAAGCCCATTTAGATGACTGATCCCTGTTACTGGTGCTGGCCATTATTCTTGCAAGTGCTCGGGGGCCCAGACAGTCTATCCTGAATCATCTGATGCTCTCCCCTGGCAATTGACAGTCCTGTCGACTTTTCACAGGTAAGCTCGGCAGAGAGGCAGGAGCCAATGAGGATGATGCCTACTGCCCTCCCTCCTGGCCCAGGTGGCTGCTGATGATGGAGCATTCTCCTGGTCAGAGGCCTCTCTGGCTGTATCTGTGATGGGCCAGGCCCTTGCAAGTAATAAAGCATGATGAATCGGAAAGAGCGAAAGTGCTCTGGAATTGGAATCAGGGCCCTAGCCCACATTCGAATTCCAGCTGAGGGGCTCCATCACTCACCAGGCGAGGCACCAAGGATGTGAAATGTGGCTTTATCAAGCTCTGTGCTAGTTGGAGACAAAAGGGAAAGAAATGTAAGCCATTCTTCCTTCAGGAAGCTTCCCTTCAAATGGGTAAGGCAGCGTGTGCATATGTAAAAACATACAGAATATATATGAGTACAAGGTAATTTGGAGATCATGAAGCACCAGGAGAGGCTTCCAATAAAAGAACTGAGTCTTGAAGAAAACCAGGTGGAAGTAAGGAGAAAATACATGTAGAGGACCGTCAGGGAGGTGGGAAATTAATATCTTGTGTGATGGATGGAAATCAGGACAGCATGGTAGGATCAGAGTGTGGAGAGGGAAGTAATGGGAAAGAAGGCAGGAAAGGTGAGAAGGTTGTGAGAAGTTTCCAAACTGAGTAATTTCTAGAGGCAGTAGGTAATTGGGTGGATGGGATATACACATATACACATATACAGAGAGAGATACATATATACATACATACACATGTATATATTTATATAATATTATATTAATTATATTATTGTATAATATATTTTATTATTAATTATTATAGTAATTAATATGATTATATTATATAATTTATGTTTATATATACATATTGAGACCAGATGGTCTCTACAGTGTCTCCAAGCTCTAAATCTGAACTCCTGTGTACAGATCCCAAAATAGACACTTGTCATTTTTTTCACACTGATGGAGAAGAGCAGCACAGATCAGCCAACAGTGAATAACCCCAAAGTCATATATATTATCAAGGGACAAGCACTAAATAAAATGTCAACTAGAAGACTTGAAATGAAACATGGCTTGGGATTCATCTGGAACAAAATATGATTAAGGTAAGGCATAGGTCTGGCTGTCCATTGTCCTGGTCATTTTTTTTCTCTAATCTAGCCTTCCCAAGCCCCCAAAACATCTGGCTCTACTACAAATTCTTACCAGTTGGAGCCATAACTATGGCAGGACAATTGGGACTTTGCCTCATGGTGCCAAATTTAAAAGGGACCAAAAGTCCCTTGCAGTCCCTCAATGATTAAAAAAAATAAGATAAATAAATTTAAAAAAAGATAAAGGACATCAACAATCTGGAGGGGCAGCCCCTTCATTCCACTTTGGGATGATTGTCATTGTTAGGAAATTGTTAACTTTTATCAAGCCCAAACCATATCTCCAACTTCCACCCATTGCTTCATTGGGTCAAGCAGAATTAGCCTAATGCATGTGTAGTAGTTAGTAACTAGTTAGTAGGAAGAACTAGGGTGTTTCCCCACTCCCAGGTATTTGTTAAAATGGAATAATCTAGATAATCCAATTCCTTTCCCCAGTGACTGAACCCCAGCTGAGCTCCTCCCTGGCCCAGTAGCAGCATCTCCCTGTTGGAACTGGGGTCCAAGTTTAAAAAGACATACTCAGTGCTGCCCTGGGGGAGAAGGCTACAAAGCAGACATAGTAGCAGTGAGTACAACTCTGAATTTGGAGTCAGGAAGTTACTGTTGTTCAGTCATGCACAACTCTCCCTGACCCCATTTGGGGTTTTCCTGGCAAAAATACTGGTGTGGCTTGTTATTTCCTTCTCCAGCTCATTTTACAGATGAGGAAACTGAGTCAGACAGGGTTAAGTGACTTGCCCAGGGTCACACATCTAGTAAAGTGATTGAGGCCAGATCCTTTTATTAAGGGGATTTGTTCTACGAAATTTTGATTCGGTAAAAGGGTCATGCTTTGAGGGCCTAAATTAGGCTAATTCTGCTTGACCCAATGAAGCAATGGGTAGAAGTTGGAGAAGTTGGTTTGGGCTTGATAAAAGTTAACAATTTCCTAACAATGACAATCATCCCAAAGTGGAATGAAGGGGCTGCCCCTCCAGATTGTTGATGTCCTTTATCTTTCATTCTTGAAGAGGACCAATGACGTCACCCTCCTCAAGGGAAGCCTTCAATGAAGGGCTATACCTGGTCTCTGAGGATTTGGGTTTGACTCCCAACTCTGTTACTGATGACCCATGTACTCTTGGCAAGCCTATTCTAACATCATCAAGGGAATTCTCAGTCAGCTTCAGACTAGACTAGCTGACCTCTGAGCTCCTTCCCACCTCTGACAATCTCAGATTCTGCAATTTCAAAGATGCATCTTTCCCCCAAGAGTCTAGCATGTGCTCCCAAGGAGGTTGGGAAGGGGTATGGCTCCAGTTACCCTGACCTCGTTAGGACTCTATGGATGGGCTAGATCTGAACCCTAGGATGCCCCAGCTCAGCAGGCGATGGTCTTCACCAGCTCCAAGGGAGCCTGAAGAGCAGATAGACCCCTCCATGCAGGCTATATGGCTCCTCCTGGGCATGGCCATCATACACCCCATGGGGTATATCAAACCTTTGATGCTAGCCAGGGAATAAAATTGTCTCTACAAGTCATTAAAAAGACCCATGGACCCAATCAGGGAGACTGAACACAGGAAACAGGGGACACATATCTGCATCATTCTATCTTAAGACCCACCATGATTTTAGAGCTGGGAGGGACCTTAGAAGTTTCCTAGTGCACTGCCCCCCCCATCCCATTTTATAAATGAGGAAACTAAGTTCCAAGTCCTAGATGCAGCTCTGGAAGGAACCTCAGAGGCTAGTTAACATAACATCCCTCACTTTGCCGATGAGAAAACTGAGACCCAACAAAGTTAAGCGATTGGCCAGAGGCCACACAGGTAGGAAGCATCAGTGGCAGAATCTGAACCCAGGTCCTCACACTTCAGAATCATTTCTTCTATCATACATCATCAGAGCGGATGGGTTTTAGTGGATCAGACCCCTACCATGTAAGGAAAACCCCACAATAAAGCCACTTCATTGTATTTCAAGGACCTATGATTTTATCAGCATTTATCCTGCCTCCACTGAAGCAGATCACAGAGCTTCTGCCACTTATTTCTGCCCCTTTCTTTGGAAAGTGAGAAGAGGAGAAAATATACTTCTAGTAATGGGCTTAAAAGTTAGATTAAGGGAATCCGCAGAGAGACAAAGCAGAGACCATGGGCCAAATTGACCAAGAATTAACAGGGGACATACTGCTATAGAACTTAGAAGACCCCAAACTGGATTCTAAGAGCTGATTGTTAAATTTTCAGGGTCAGCATTTACACTTTGGAAATGGAGAAATACTAAAGATCAGGGCTTGATTTGTTTTGTTGATTGGCTAGACTTAAGGAAGTGATGATGATTAAGATTAGGATTAATTAAGATTAATGATGAAGAATGAATTTTAAAGTGTCCCATACAGTAGGCAGGAAGGGTTGGAGATCCACTTGTTAAACATTTACTAGCATACCACTGCCTGTGAAACATGGTATCTGGCAGCCTCAGCTCTCAAACACCTCATACATAGGGGTAGGGAACTTAACTGAGTCAAAGGGACATACTTAAGGACTTAGAGGGCCACATGTGACCTCAAGGCCACAGGTTCCCCACCCTGACATTAAGCCTTTTCTGACTACTTACAGCTGGGAGTGTGGCCCCCTCCTCCAAATTACCTTTTATTTATTTTTTTAAATACTTTTGTATGTATCTAACAGTAGTGTGATTGGTATGGTAGTAAGAAGACATTTTGTACACCAGGCTCTCTTGGTGGTTGGGCATGACTATTTCTTTGGCTTACTCACTTAGTTCAATCCCTTTGGGAGAGTTTCCTCTCAAATCACACTGGGGAAAAATGACAAAACCGGCCTCTGCAGTCACTAGTGACTCCATCTGAGATTCAATAATTATTATTAAGCACCTATTGTGTTCCAGACACATTGCCTAGAGCAGAGGTTCTTAACTTTTTTTATGTGCTGACCCCTTGACAATCAGTCTGATGAAGCCTATTGTCCCTTTCTCAGAATAATGTTTTTAAATAATAGAAGAAAATGCTTAATTTCAGTTAGAGGTTGGTTCCCCATCCAAGTTCCCAAACCTCTTGAGGGTCATTGGATCCCATATTAAGAAGACCTAGTCTAGTGTGATCTCAGCATAGGAATTCACTCTCAATGCCCTAGCAAGCTGTAAAAACAAATAGATAATTTTCTTCTTCAACTCTGAGCCCCTAGATTGCAGGCGAAACAACCACAGCTTCAAAATTTCTTTCTCTGTCACAGATGAAATCCCCAATTACTTCCTCCCAACTGCATTTCCAGTAATACGCCCAGATTAGCAATGCTTTGATTAACAGTTTTATCACAATTGCTAGACAAAACAAATATTTAAACAAAGGAAAGTAAATAAACTTTTAATAAACAGACTTTCCCTATGCCCAGAGGGTAAAGGTATAGGGCTCCTGTCCTCTCAGAAAGAGAAGTAAGGGAATTCTCTGAGAGAAGGGAAATTAATTATCACCAATTGAGGATCTACAATCCAGGGGGTTTGGCATTCATCATGGTACAACTCCCTTCCTGAATGATCAGGCCCCATAGCCTCAGTCTTGGAATCTCCTGATGATTCATAGCTCCTCTCGCCTCTCCAGTGGCTTCTCCACCTTCTTCTCCCCAATTCCGTAGTATGGAAATAGCTAGCTTGTCAATCAAGATTCCAGAGGAGGGGAATGCCAGGTTGATGAGTGGGTTTTGGGTGCTGATCTCCTTGGCAATGTCAAGACTGTGATAGATTATTTCCCCTGTTAGCAGGGAAACTCCTGACAGCTGGGAACTAATTCATTTTCATTTTTGTATCCCCAACACCTTGTGCAGTGCTTGGTAAATAGAGAATGATCAATAAATACTCATTGATGGATGGATTGATTCCATTCTTGAAGCATGCAATCAATTATTCTTCATGCATAGTCTTTTCTGGTTTTGCTTTTTCCTTAACACCTGTTTAGTAGTTACTATAGGGGCAGCAAGCTGGTGCAGTGGATAGAACACTAGCCCTGGAATCTGGAGGACCTGAGTTCAAATCCTACCTCAGATATGTACTAGCTGTGTGACCCTGGGCAAGTCACTTAACCAAAGAAAGAGTTACTATAACTTTGTAAACCAGAATTGCAGCAGCCCAGAAGAAATGTAAGAAACATAAATTTAGAGATGTCTCCAATCCAAATGTTCATATGGACTCTTTGTGCCCAATCTGTGGTAGAGCATTCCAAGCATGTACTGATCTGATTAGACACTGCACCTTGACACCCCCCCCTCAACATAGTAATGTCATTTTGGTCCTTTTCGAGAATAAATGACAACTAACCATCTAGAACTCTAACTTGGCTTCCATGACTGTCCAAATGGAGAGGCAGAGAAGGGTTCTGCTGGTCATTAGAAAGAGAAGACCAAAACAGAGGGAACCGGGGGTGTGTTCTGTGAGCACTCACCAATCTCTAGTCTCTTCCTAAATTAAAGACTGCCATGAATTCTCTGGTCTGAGATCCCTATACTTTCCCAAGTCCCAATTCCCAAAAACAGGTGGGCTGATGGAGCATCTGATAATTGTCTTCAAGTATGTGAAGGGTTATCAGGTAAAAGGGATCGAATTTGTTCTGCTGGGACCCAGAAGGAGAAGCTAATAACAACGTATGGAAGTTACAGGAGTATAAATTTGGGATCAGTGGAAGGAAAACTTTCCTAGCAATTAGAGCTATCCAAGAGTGAAATGGGCTGCCTTGGGAGGGAGGGGGGTTCCCACCATTGGAGCATTTCACCAAAGGAGGGATAGTCTCTCTGTCTCTGTCCCTCTATCTCTTTGTGTGTCTCTCTCTGTCTCTCTGCCTCTCTCTGTCTCTGTGTGTCTCTGTTTTTCTGTCTCTGTGTGTGTGTGTGTGTGTGTCTGTATGTGTGTCTCTGTCTCTTTCTGTCTCTCTGTCTCTCTCTGTCTCTGCTTCTCTCTCTCTCTCTCTCTCTCTCTCTCTCTCTCTCTCTCTCTCTCT
>NW_027185588.1:1338932-1344745 GCF_028583685.1 Petaurus breviceps papuanus
TCTCTCTCTCTCTCTCTCTCTCTCTCTCTCTCTCTCTCTCTCTCTCTTTCTCTTTCTGTCTCTCTCTGTATGTTTCTCTCTGTGTGTCTCTCTGAATATCTGTCTCTGTCTCTCCCCCCACACACACTCCCCAATCTCAACACCCACCCCCGTCTCTCTATTCTCATTCTGTCTCATCTCCCTACCTCACCCAGACTGGAAACAGAGTGGCCATTCCCAGCCCCAGTCCCACTACTGATTGTCACAGAAGCTCTGACCTGATCTTTTTCCAACCTGCGTTACTTAGTTCACCTCTCCTTAGGCAACCTGTTGCCCCCAGTTCTCTGGTTGCAGGAGGGAGAGGGAGGGGGCTCACCATCTTGGTGTCAGATGGATGGAGTACAGACACCCATTCAATATTAGCCTCAGTGCAGCTCAGAACTCCCAAGCCCAAGCAATCCTCCATCCCCAACCTGCTGAACAACAGGGCTTACAGCCTTTACCACCCCACTAGCCCAGATGACCTCTGGGGGGTGGAAAGACACAAAGAGGGTCACTGTGCAGGGACACTTACTGTGCAGGGACACGTGGCATCCAAACATCTCTATGATCCCTCCTGAAGGAGAAGCAAAATAAAAGATGTCATAAAAGAAATGGGCAAATGATTTAAAAAAAATAAATTGGCCATTCATCTGGCCATGGCAAGAAACAATCAATGTAGGGCCAGCTAGGTGATGCTAAGTCAGGAGGACCTAAGTTCAAATCCAGCCTCAGACACTTGACACACTAGCTATGTGACCTGGGGCAAGTCACTTAACCCTAGTTGCCTTGCCTTCTTCCCTCAATGAAAAAAAAAGAAACAATTGATGTGGAGCCTGTGTTCCCCATTGGGATCCCAGCAATGTCAAGGGAAATCTTAGATGAACCCTTACAACAAAGCCCTGGGATGCCGTGGACAAGCCCCTACAGGATGAGCAAGCATGGAAGGGTTGTAGCCTGTATGGATGCAGGGGACTTCCCCCATTGATGAGTTCACAGATGCCTTTAAGCATTTAGTCTTACAGAATCTGAAATTAAGACCCGAAGGGCCATCTTAGTCGACCTGCTGGTTTTACAGGTAAGTAAAGTGAGGCCCAGAGGGTCGGCAGTGGCTTACCCAAGAGAGAGGAAAAGCAGGGATTAGAGACCAGGCCTCTGACTAGACGAAGTTCGAGATCCTTCCTTGAATATGTTTCAGCTCTGAGATTCCCTAGTTTGTGGAGAAGGGAAGTTGGAAGGGACTGGAACAAGTTTCACTTTCTTTGGACTTCATACAGAGAGACCTAGGCAGGAAACATCGAGGGGCTAAGAGGGAAAGGGGGTCCTCTAGGCCTGGCTAGCTTTCTCCTGCAGCTGTGATTGCCCCTGAGTGAGATGCCTGGGGCAGAAGACAACAGCATTCTCCAATGGCCCAGGGGCAGGGATCTAGAAGGGGGAAGAAGCTGAGGCAGGCCAGCAGGGCTTTGGAGAACAGCTGGGGGCCTAGAGGCAGCCGTGAATGTTCAGTTAAAGATTCCTCAGCGGAAAATGATTGTTGACTGAGCTGTTGTCAGGCTTCAGAAGGGCACATGAAGCAGCCGGGATCCTCGAGGCAGAGCCCAGGTCTATCCTTTGATTTCCAGTAGTTGAGCAGAATTTCCAACAGCTGGCAGATTGTTTAAAAGATTTGGAAATCTTCCTCTCTGAGGTGTTTACAGCTTTTATAAAGCACACACTCTATCTATAAATAGTGAACTTTTATTCCAAAGGGCGGTTTGGAGGAAGAAAAATAATCATCATCATTGACAATGAGCCAATTCTTTGCCTTTGATTGTCTGTTGAAAAACATGAGATGGTTTCTGGACCAGCAGGTTTAGGGTCACTGCCAGGAGAAGCTGAGGCCTAGGTGTAGGAAGCAAGACACCTACCTCTCCTATGAGGACCTGAGCTAGGGGACAGCCAGGAATCTGTGACCTTGGGCATGTTACCTAACCCCTCCGGGCCTCACTTTTCTTCTATATTTATCTTTATTTATTTGTTTTTGCAAGAGGTAATCAGGGTTAAGTGACTTGCCCAGGGTCACAAAGTTAGTGTCAAGTGTCTGAATTTGAACACAGGTCCTCCTGACTCTAGGGCCAGTGCTCTATCCACTGAACCACCTAGCTGCCTCTATATTTATCTTGATTTTTCCTGTTTATCTCTTTTATTTGCTGGTCTTGTCTCCTGTTCGATTACAAGCTTCTTGAATGCTGGGACTGTTTGGGTTGGGTTTTTTTTTAGGTTTGGTTTGTTGGCTTTTTGTTTTGTTTTATATTTTTGTTTGTTGGGTTTTTTTTTTTACCCATTCTCATAGCCCTTTGCTTAGTATAGTCCCTGGCACGTAGTAGGCTCTTTTTTGGGCTATCTTTTGGAGAGGCTTCTCCCCCTCCAGGGTAATTGGGGTTAAGTGACTTGTTCAAGGACACACGGCTAGGACAAGTTAAGTGTCTGAGGCCAGATTTGAACTCAGGTCTTCCTGACTCCAGGGCTGGTGTTCTATTCACTTCACCACCTAGCTGCCCCAACATGGTAGGCTCTTAATAAATGCTTATTTACCAATCAACTAACTATAAAATAAGGGGAGTGAACTAGTTGCCCTATAAAGCCTCTTCCAGCTCTAAATTTATGACCCTACGATAAAATATAGAGTACCAGACTCAGAAGCAGGTTGTCCTGGGTTCAAATCTTGCTTCCGGAACTGTTAAATACAAATAAGTCACCTAATCACTTAGAGCCTCAGTTTTCCCGTCTGTAAAATGTGAATAATAATTTTCGTAGCACCTTCTGCACGGGGTTGTTTGAAGGCTCAAATGAGAGAGTGTATATAAAGTTTTAGAAAACTAAAGCACTATATATATATATATATATATATATATATATATATATATATGTCTGTTGATATTACTTTTCTCATCCTTTTCATAGAATCCAATTATAGCTAGACAGGACCTTAGAAGCTATCTAGTCGAAAGCCCTCATTTTACAGGTGAGGAAACTGAGTCTTAAGAGAGGTTAAATGACTGACCCATTGTCACCCAGGGCATAAAGTCAGAGGTGGGATTTGAGCCCAAATATATAAGCCAGGGCTTCTTACCTTTTCTGTGTCATGGCCCCCTTAAGCAATCTGGTTGAAGCTCATGGACCCCTTTGCAGAATAATGCTTTTAAACAATTGAATGGAATACTAAATTTTAGTTAGAGGCTAGTCAAAATGAACATGCAAACTTTGTTTCCCATCCAAGTTCAAGGAGGGGAGGCTCACCTCTTAAAAAAATACTCTTTTGCCCAAACCGGGGTTTGAACCCCAGACCCTCAGTTAATAAAAAGCTAACATCCTACCAGCTCCATTACCAAACCTTTATGGAGAATTGCCCTAGGAATGGAACCAAGTCACTATCTTCCTATTATTCATTTGTATTTAACACTCTGCAGACTAAAGTGAAGAGTTTGTTTTTGTAATTGGATAAAAGTATTATTAAGAGTAAGGATACAGACAGTGATCGTTCTTTCGTTGCCAGTCACTCATCCTTATTGGAGCCTGCTGTCCTCTCAACCCTGTGCTCTCAGCTCTGAGCTAAACTGGCAACAAGACCAAGAAAAGACAAAATTCCTGAAGCAGGAGACCAGACACACACAAGAAGCAGCAAATTGATAGTGACCTCATCTTTCTGCAGGGAGCCCGAGGATAAGGCAAAATTCCAAGTGTCACCACACCCTGGGAGACTCAAAGGTCTCCTAGGAAGTGAGTGGACCTTATTATGTGGGGATTTTTCAGGTGAGTCATGGGACCTAGAGTTGAAATGAACCATAGAAATCATCTAAACCAACCCACTTAACAGATGGGAAAACTAAGGCCCCAAAAGGAAGTGAGTTGCCCAAGGTCATAAGGGCAACGAGTAGCAGAATCGGAATTCAAACCCAGATCTTCTATCTCCAATTAAATGTGCTTTCTACTACACCCCATTGCCATTCCAGCATCTTAACTTGGTTTAACCTTTGGTTAATCATGGGGCAAAGAGAGTGATGCTAGAGCTAGGGAGAGGACTCCTTTTATGTGTTGTCTCCCCATTAGATTGTAAGCTCTTTAAGCTTTTCTTGTGTCCCCTGGCACGTAGTAGGTGCTTAATCAATGGTTTTTTGACTCTGACTCTGTTGTCTGTGCCAGTTGGGAGGAGGCAAGTGGATACAGATGAAAGAAGGACGTGAAGGCTTCCTGCCCAATAAAGTGAGTGAGGGCCCCCAGATGTGAGCAAGCCCTGTGGGGCCTGGCCACCGGCCAATGCGCTGGGCATTCAGAATCAAGTTCAGGCAAAACAGAAATATAAATACAACAACACATGCCTGCTTGCTCTCTCTTGGTAGGCTGCCCACAATCATGGCATTCTTCTTCCCCACATACACTAATGGGGGAGTTTGGGGGAGGAAGCTCAGCAGAGACTGGGTTCCTCCTGTCCTAGGGAAATCACAGATGGAGAGCTAGAAATGACTTCAGGGACTGGCTAGTCCAACCCCCCTCATTTTACAAATTAGGAAACTGAGGCCCAGAACCTTGTACCCAAGGTTACAGGAGTAAGGATTATCAGGTCATAGGAACATGGATCTCCATCTCAATCTCAAAGGGATGCCACAAACCAACTAGTCCAATCCCTTCATTTTACAGATCAGGAAACTGAGGCCAAATGATTTCCAGGGACTTTCCCAAGGAAGCCTTTCCATATTCCTTCCCTACTCCTCTGAGTTTACCTTCCACTTAAACTGCATAGATTTTATAGACAATCTCTTACATACTGTCTCAACCATTAGAATGTGAGCTCCTTGTGGGAAGGGATTGTGTTTTTGCCACCTCACTGTTCTGTTTATGTGGTGCCTGGCTCATAGAAAGCTCTTAAGAAATGGTTGTTGACTGACAGAGGTCACACAGGTGCTGAGTGGCAAAGGTGAGGTTTCAAAGCCAAGACTCTTTCTACTCCACCATACTGGATGATAATGGAAAGGGACCCTGTTCAGAGTCATGACGAGGTCAGGGCAATCAGGGCTTTTCTACAGGGTGCAGCATCCCCATGGTGCACTTCTCCAAAAGTCCACCTTCCTCCCCAACCCCCACAGGAGTACAGCCTCAGAAGTCAGGGCTTTGCCATAAATCAGCTAGCTGACTGCAGAGAAGTCACCTAACACATCAATGCCTAAAAAGAGGACCACTAGATGGCTGCTAAAGGCTTGTCCAAGTTTAAGTGTGATGATGATGATGAACCCAAGACCTCTTTTAGAGAAGGTCCAGTTGGGCCCTAGGAAGTCTGTTCTCTCAAATAGCAGCCATGACCTTGAACACATCCAGACAGATTCTAAACCTATCCCTACACATGTAAAGAAGCCAAAACCAGCATGCCCAGGCCTCAACACAAGTCTGAGTGAGCAGTAAGGCATGATGGGTAGGGATCCAGTCTCAGAATTAGGAAGATGCCTTTGATACATCCTGGTTATGTGACCTTGGGCAGATCACTTGGCCCTTAAGATCCCTCAGGCAGCTCTCTAGGACTTTAATTGGGAAGAATCAACATTGGGAACTTCCTCTTTGGGAGCTCTCCAAGGAGACAGACTGACAGACAAATGGACAGACTGACGGAGATCCACATGGGTCCACAGAAAATCAATGAACTACCATAAAAGAATGTCCTTGCTCCCTCCCCTCCCTGCTCCCTTCTCTCTGTTTCCATGCCTTCTGTGGGCCTGTGTCACTAGGGTTTGGAGGGGAGGGGGCCACCAGCCTGTCTTTGCTGA
>NW_027185588.1:1344755-1361330 GCF_028583685.1 Petaurus breviceps papuanus
AGCACCATTGTCTTACATATTTAGTCCTAGCATCTTTCTCAACTCCCAAATCAATCCCCAATGGACATCTCTAATTAGGCATCCCATAGCCATCTCAAATTCAACATATCCAAAAGTGAAGGCAGATAATAAATAAATGTATGAATGTACATGTGTGTATATGTATATATACATGTGTGTGTGATATATAATGTATACTTATTAGTATAGTATCATAATAATAGCTTAATAACAGACCTTAATAAGTACATAATGTTTGTTGAGCTAGAGTGGTATGGTCAGAATTTTTCTTTAGAAATACCAGTTTCTACATAGTGTGTGTGTGTGTGTGTGTGTGTGAGTGTGTGTAAGAAATGGGGGCCTTTTCTAGACTGAGGAGAACCAGGAGGAAGGAAGACAGTTAGGAACTTAAAATGTAGCCAAAACAATTAAATGTTTAAAAAATATATCCATTTGTCAGTCGTGGGGAAGAACAGGGAAATATACATCATATCTGTATATATACACACATATACTTATATATTCATAGGCACCTATGTGGGTACATGTACACATATGAGTATAGATATACATGTACGTGTGTACACACATATAATATATATGTATATATCCTCATATGTACCAGACACTAGGCTAAGCGCTTTTTACAAATATTTCATTTGATCTTGGCTTTGTTGTTCAGTTGTTTTCAGTCCTGTCTGACTTTCATCACCCCCATTTGGGGGTTTTCTTGGCAAAGATACTGGAGTGGTTGACATTTCCTTCTCCAGCTCATTTTAAAGCTGAGGAAACTGAGGCAAACAGGGTGAAATGACTTGCCCAAGGTCACACAGTAAGTCCCTGAGGATGGTTTTAAGGCCCTGATTCCAGGCCCAGGGCACTACCCACTTCCACCAACCGCCTCTAAGCTGAACTCATTTTCTTCCCAAACCCTCTCCTCTCTGCTTTGCTATCATTTCCCCACATGTTTCCAGGCACCCAGATTCTCAATTATCCTCAATTCTCTCTTCTTCCCCAACCCTCACAACCAATACCAAATCCTCAATATTCTACTGCAATCTCTCTTACACCTGGCCCCTTCTCTAATTACACAACAATTGCCCTAGTTCAGATACACATTACCTGTTCCCTGGAATATGGCAATGACTTCCTAATTGTGCTTCTCTCCCCCTCTTCAGTCCATCCTCCCCACAACTGCCAAATTAAGATTTCTAAAGCACTGTTCTAACCTCGTCACTCCCTAACTCAGTAAACAACTGAGGCTCCCTATAGTCATCCAGACAAGATACTCTGTGCATCTGACTTTCCATCTCCAGTTTCCATCCCCTTGTCGTGACTGTCTTCCATATATAAAATGCGGTCCCTCCTCTTCTCTAGCTTCCTTAAGGGCTCAGTCTTTCCTGAGACCAATCCTGATTCCTCAAGTTGCTCATGCCCCTCTCCCTAATACTTTACATATACTGTGTTCTTTTTTTAAAATAAAATAGGTTTTGTTGATATCTTTTGTTTTTACATTATCTCCTCCTCCCAGAGAACTCCTCTCTCTCTCTCTCTGTCTCTCTCTCTCTCCTCTCTCTCTGTCTCTCTGTCTCTGTCTCTGTCTCTCTGTCTCTGTCTCTCTGTCTCTGTCTCTGTCTCTCTCTGTCTCTGTCTCTCTATGTCTCTCTCTGTCTCTGTCTCTCTCTCTCTCTGTCTCTGTCTCTCTCTGTCTCTCTCTCTCTGTCTCTCTCTCTCTGTCTCTCTCTCTGTCTCTGTCTCTCTCTCTCTCTCTCTCTCTCTCTCTCTCTCTCTCTCTCTCTCTCTGTCTCTCTGTCTCTCTCTCTCTCTCTCGATCAGAGTTAAGTGACTTGCCCAGGGTCATACAGCTAGTGTCTGAGGCTGGATGTGCACTCAGGTCCTCATGACTTCAGGGTTGGTGTTCTGTCCACTGCTCCACCTAACCGCCCCTGCTTTGTATCCATTCCTGGAGCTCTCTCTCTTTCCATCTCCATCTCTGGCTTCCCTGGCTTCCTCCATGTCTCAGCAAGGTCCCACCTTCTGCAAGAACTCTCCCCAAATCCAGACTCAGACACTACTTGCATGACTGGGGTGAGTCATCTGACCTCTGTTTGCCTCAGTTTCCTCATCTGTAAAATGGAGATAATAATAGAACCCCCCCACCCCCACCCCGGGGTTGTTGTGAGGATGAAATGAGATAATTATTTCACGGTGTCTGGAGCCCAGTCAGAGTTATAAAAGTGTTATTATCATTGTTAATGACAGCTAACTCACAGTAAGAGATTTTGTTGAAAGCCCTGCTGAAATCTAAGTGTGCTCTGTCTCCAGCATTTCCCTATTTGGCCGAGCAAGGCCTTAGAGATAATATTTTCTGTCCCCGATGACTGATAATGGTGATGACATTTCCAGGGAATGTTTCCTTTTTGCCCTAATATCTCCAGTCCCCAGCACAATGCCTAACACAGAAGAGGTGCCTAAGAAATATGCTTGTTAAATTAGTGATGAAGAAAGGCCAGAGTTCAAATCCCACCTCAAATACCCACTAGCTGTTTGACTTTGAAAGTCACTTAGCAACTCTGGGTATCTTTCTTCATCCATGAAAATGTAGAATATTAGTATTTGTTCAGGCATTTTCCAGTTGTATGTGACCCCATTTGGGGTTTTCTTGGCAGAGATACTGGAGTGGTTTGTCATTTCCTTCTCCAGTTCATTCTATAGATGAGGAAACTGAGGCAAGCAAAATTAAGTGACTTGCCCAGGATCACACAGCTAGTCAATGTCTGAGGTCAGATTTGAACTAAATGGACAAATAGGTAGTACAGTAAATAGAATGACCGACCTGGAGTCAGGCAGAATATTAGTAATAGCCCCTCCCAATTGTGAGAATCAAGTGGGATACGGTACATACAGGCTTTAAACCTTATGATTATTATAGGATCATCAGTTTATAAATGGATGGGGGGCAGATGAGAAAATTGAGGTTAATGTACAATTTCATATTCTGTTCCCCATTAGAATATAAGCTCCCTGAAGTCAGGGACTATTTTTACATTTCTTGCTATCCCCAGTTCTTAACATAGTTCCTTGTTTGATCAAAGTGACCTGCTGAAGGTCCCATAGGTAGCATATACCAGAATCAAGATTAAAGCCTAGGTTACCCCCTCCCCCACATCCCACACTCCAGATCCAGTGGTCTTTCCCTTCTACCACACTGCTACATCATATCATCATGATTGGACTTCTCTCAATCCCTCCACCTCTTCAATCTATTCTCCCCACAGGGCTGCCAGATAGGTAGATTTAAAGCTCAGTTCTGACAATGTCACTCCCCAGCTCAATAAACCCCAGTGGCTCCTTAGTACCCCTTCAATAAGATACAATGTAACACGATCATCATCATCATCGTCATTGTCATCATCATTGTCACTGTCATTCATCACCAGGGACAGAAAATATTACCTCCAAGACCTTGCTAGGTCAAATAGGGAAATGCTGGAGATGGAACATACTTAGATTTCAACAGAACATTCAATAAAACTGTCACACTATTCTTACAGACAAGGTGAAAAGCTGTAAGTTAGCAGATAGTACAGTGAGGGGAATTTGGAACTAGTTGAATGACTAGACCCAAAAAGCAGTCATTAATTCGTCAATGTCAGCTCTAGCAGAATGCCCCAGGGATATGTCCTTGTCCTTGCCCAGCTCGATGCTTTTGATCAATGATTTGGATGAAGGCATAGGTGGCAACCCTCTCAGATTCTCAGTAGATACCGAACCAAGCGGGATTGCCAATGCACTGGAGGACAGAATCAGGAATTTTTTTAAAGCTCTCAGCAGGCTGCAACAATGGGTCATCTCTAAGAAGACAAAACGTAGTAAAAGTTCTCCACCAAAGCCCTGCTTGTCCTTGGTCCCGGGCTCTTGAAAATTATTCCAATGGAGCATAAGGTCTGGCAGGTCCTTCAGAGCTGGAAAGGCTGTTCACATCTTACCCCTGGGGATAGGCTGGATGTCAACTGCCTGAAACTGCTTGGCTAAGTTTGGAAAGGCTCAGCCCCAGGCTGACTGCAGAGCAAAGGAATTCTCAGCCGCAGTAATCTTGGCTCCCACACCACCTGCTAAGTTGGAGAGAGTTTGTGATCTGTACTGTTGGCTGGAGGACCCACACCAACATGATCACAGATCCTTGGAATCAATTTAAGTAGATATAATGTAAAACTCTACACTATTTTTTTTTTTAGAAAAGTTAGCTTTCCATGTGCAGAATGGGAAAAGATACGGCTTGATAGCCAAGATCACTGTACATTGTAACAGCAATATTATAAGGATGAGGGGCAGCTAGGTGGTGTAATGAATAGAGCACCGGGCCTGGAGTCAGGAGGAACTGGGTTCAAATGTGTCCTCAGATACTTAACATTTACTAGATGTGTGACCTTGGGCAAGTCACTTAACCCCAATTGCCCTGCCTTCCCCCCTCCAAAAAGACAAATTATACATATACATATACATATATATATAGTAAGGATGATCAACTGTGAAAGACTTAGCTATTCTGATCAGTGCAATGATCCAAGACAATTCCAAAGGACCCATGATGAAAGATGCTATCTACCTCCAGAGAAAGAAAGGATGGACTCTGAATGCAAATTGAAGTATATTTTTTCATTTTCTTTACTTTTCTTGCTTTTTCTGAAATATTGCTAATGTGGAAATACGTTTTGCATGATTTCACATATTTAACTGATATATTGCTTGCCTTCTCAATGGGTGGGGGAGGGGCTGGAGGGAGGGAGAGAATTTGGAACTCAGAACAATTTTAAAGAATGTCAAAAATAAACAATTTATTTTTAAAAGCATTTTGGTCTAATAGAACTCGTACAATTATCATAGAGCACATGACAGTTTACACAGATCTGAGGGGCCAGATGACCCCAAGAGAGCCAGGACCCCCAATGCCCCAGCCCAGCCAAAGCCCTGGTAGACAACATTTGACAGGAAGTAGGTGTGAGAGGTTAGGTTAAGTGACCACAGGCTCAATGTGAGTCTCAAGTGTGACAAGGCAGCACATAGAAAGGAACTGTGGTATCATGGATATTGAGCCAGAATCAGACTCGGTGAGAATGTAGGTCAAGTCCTGTCTTTGATTCATCCTGACAAACCACAGACCCTCTTGTGCCCTCAGGCAGCTCACAAAGGACTGACACTAAGTTGGGAAGAAGGTGCCTTCTTGCAGTCGGTAAAGAGAATTCTTCCCTGGGGGCCTCCTCTAGGAAAAAAATCCCAGATCTGGGCCCTCTCTGACATGCCAAGCACCTGTGACGGGTCCTAGGAATACATGCAAAGGAGGCAAAGACCTCAATCATTCCAACTATCAAGGACCTTCCCTTCTGTCCAAGGACACAGGATGCCCAGACATAAGTCTATGCAGAATCAATAACCCTATCCTGGGTTTCTTTTCTTCTGGACATACTATACGTGCCATAGGGCAATCAGTTGAAAGAACTGGAATGTTTAGCCTTGACAGGAGGAGAAAATAGGGGTCTTTTTAGCATGGAAGAGGGATTGAGAAGCAGGGGTGGAAGTTGGAGAGAGACAGGAAAAAATGTAAAGCCAGGGGAGCTGTCCCAAAGTGCAGTCCAGCTGCCTCCTCCTCCATGACACATTCACTGCTCCTTGACCTCAGGGACTGCCTTTTTCCTTGTTAGTGGATTTCCAGTGCCCAGCACATTGTTGCCATTGTCGTTGCCGTTCAGTCTTTTTAGCCATGTCTGACTCTTCATGACCCCATTGGGAGTTTTCTTGGCAGAGATACTAGAGCGGTTTGCCATTTCCTTCTCCAGCTCATTTCACAGATGAAAAAACTGAGGCAAGCAGGGTTATGTGACTTGCCCAGGGTCACACGACTGGTAAGTGCCTGAAGTCAGATTTGAACTCACAAAGATGTCTTCCTAATTCTAAGCCCAGCGGTCTATACACTATGGTACCACCTAGCTGCCCCACATGGCACATAGTAATCATTCAATAAATGCTAGAGGACCGACTGCCTTCAGGGGCAGTGGGTCCACACTCCTTGGGGGTCTTTAAGAGGGCAGAAAATCATTTCTTGGGGGTGGGGTGCCCCATTTGCACTAGTCCTCAGAAGCACCGGGGTTCAGGTCCTGCCTCTACTACTATAGTAACAGAAGACAAAACAAGTTATTTCCTTTCTCTGTGCCTCAGTTTCCCCAGATGTAAATGGAGGGAGATGGATCAGATGATCTCTAAAGTCCCATTTAACTCTAAATTCTATAGTCCAAGATTCAAATAGATCCAGTGGTGGATCTTTGCCACACTATCCTATCTTTTTCTAGTAATAACCTACTCCAAGGTCATTACTATCCAGAAATCTGCTGGTAAATGTTTACCAATTGGCTCTCCAAAGGGGAAAAAGCAAGCACAGTACATGTTTAAGTTTAATTTGCATTAACATTTTCTTTGTCACATTCTTAAGTCTTGTGACTTAATGGATGCATCACTAGACTCACATTCACTTAGACCTAGGTCCAGATGCAACTGGTAAGACTTAGTACATGTGTGCATGTGGTCAAGGTACTAAACCATTCTGTGCCTCAGTTTCCTCAACTGTAAAATAGGGATGAGAACATACATCATCCCTCTATCACAGGGCTCTTTTGAGGCTCCAATAAGATAATATACATAATTTGTACAAAATGTACATAATTTGCTTAGCAAAATTTGAAGTACAATATAAATATCAGTTATTATATCCTTTAAGTTCCTTGATAGCAGGAAGAGGTTTCTCTAGAATCTAGGGCAGAACTATCTCTTCAGAAAGGGAAGTCAGCAAGCACTTGTCATTCTACCCCCTATTCTAGTTGGAAATGGATGGGAGTTCAGCAAACCCAAATTGGCCCCTCTGAGCATTCCATTTGGGAGAATGGAAGAGTTGTGGTCTGGACCCATGACAGGAATGGGGAAAGATTTTAGGATTAGAATCATGGGCTTGGAGCTGTAAGAGACATTAGAGGTTTTTCTCAAAGTGTTATTTCTGAACTGGAAAGCAGATTGGAATAAGACAGGTTTAGACCAAGATTTTATACCACATACCACAACAAATTCCAAACAGAGAAACCAAGTAAATATAAAAAGTCTCACTATAAAAAAAATTTTTTTTGATGAATGGAAGATTTCAACTTTTACAGTTATAAATAGGGAAAGGTTTCATAACCATGTATTGGATAGAGATGATTTTTGTATAGATAATTTTTATTACATAACATGAAAGTCAATGCAGCCAGAATGAAAAGAAAAGCTAAGGATAGAACAGGGGAAAGCTTTGTGTCAAAAATCTCTAATGAAATCTGACATGCAAAAATCAATAGGAAATTGAGATAAATCTGTAAGATAAGGAGCTAGCTCCCAATATACAAGTAGCCCAATGATATGGGGGAAAATGTTTCTGAAGGATAAAAGGCAAATTATCGACAACAAAGTAAAAATGTTAAAATTTCTAAGGATATAATTATACTATTATCAAATAAAATGCTTAAATTGCTAATGGCATAATTGCACCATTGTACCCATTGTCTATAGGTTAGCATCTCACCTATCAGACTGATTAAAAAAAAAAACCTCAAAGATGAAAAAAGCCAACCCTGGACCGGTTGTGGGAAAAAAAATGAGCATACTGGCAAGGCTATGACTTGGCCCAACCATTCTGGGAAGAAAAAAAAACAGACATGAAAATAAGTTACTAAATTGTTCATACCCTTTGATCTAACAATCTCACTACTGAGTTTATATCACAAGGACAGAAAGAAATGTCCCACATGTACCAAAATATTCACAGTAGCACTATTTGTAATAGAAAAGAACTGGAAACAAGTTTTGTTCCCATTAATTGGAGAACAGCTGAACAAATTGTGATATTGGAATGAAATGGAAAATTATTCTGCTATAAGGAATTTCAAATAGGAAGAATTCAAAGAAATGTGGGAAGACTTCCATGAATCCGGCAGAGAGAAGGCAGAGCCAGAAGAACAATGTAAACAGCTACAATGTAGAAAGAAAACAAACTCTAGAAAGCTTAGAATCCACTTAGATCAACCACTGTGGGCAATGCCAGTTTCAGATCCATCCTTCTTTCCATTATCAAATGATAAATTATTTAAAAAAAAAAAAAAAAGGAAACTTACACTGTCCTTCCCAATCACTAAGGTGGTTTGTTTACAATACGTGGATTTTTTTTAATGGTTAAGAGACTACTGGGGAGGTGTAGTTGTTGGGAGATGAGTAGTGTGTTAAAATTAGTATTAGTGGAGTAATTAATTAATTTAAAAAAAACCCTAAGGGATGTTTCCAGGGGTATGTGGACCATGGAAGGCAAAGGAATGACGGAGCCCCTCCTCCAAGCCTTAAGGAGACCCAAAGGCCACGCATAACTGAAGCTTCTGGAGGAGTTAATGAGACCAGCTACCCACAAAGGACAAAGAAGAAAAACCCCTCCCTCCCTCTCCTGAGGGCCCCTTGCTTCTTGGTATTTGGGGAGCTGTTATTAGTCGCATTAAGGGTTTCCCCTGTGTGTGGCCCAGGACCTATTGTGTCCTTCAGAATTCTCCTCATCCCGTGCCAAAGCCTCACCCCACCCCCCAACCTGTCTGTACATACAAAGGGAAAGAGAGAATGGAGGGAAAGGTTCCTTTTGCCTGAAATCTTCAGATAATGAAGACAAAACCCTGTCTGGAATAATTTCCATCACTTCTCTGTTTCACCATTCCCCTTAGCCTGTGTAAATACAGCTTCTCTCTCTCTGTCCCTGTTATGGCTGGATGTTTCTGGTCCAAGTATCCTTTTTGAAAAGGACAGAGGTGCAGAGGGGTGAGGAGTGGGGGCATTGAGGAAATCTGTTGTGACTGGTCTCTGGATTAGCCTTTCACAAATGGGGAAACTGAGGCCCAGAAGATAAAATGACTTTCTCAGAGTTACACAAGTAAATAAAAGATTAAAGGAACCTGATTCCCTCTGTGACTTATGGTTCTTAAAGCCAGGGCAGCCTGGGTTCTCAGTGATCAGGCATCCTTTTAAAGTCACTGCAAAATGTGTCAGGAGGAAGTCTGGTCTAGACAGGGCTAATCACAGGTTCTATTTTAGAGTGTCTAGGGTCTTCTGTGTGACCTCAGGCAAAGAGAGTACCCAGTTTCTCACCCTGCTTGACCCCTGGAGTGATCATATAGTCAGCAACTGACTGACCTGGCTGGAAGGAGGAACACCATATGAAATGTCTTGGAAACAGGCCTGACCAAGAAGGAAACACAAGGAAGCTATGATTTTCTTCCTGCAAATCGAAGCCCTGTGGCACAATGGTTATCTGTCTAGAGTCCCCAGCCAGGCCATGGGCATGTAATTTTCAAAGGAAGGGTGATGCCTTCAGTCAGCTTTGTCACTGGCCTCCACCCTCCCCATCCACACCCGCTTCTTCTCTCAGCCCCAGGCTGCTAAGACTTCTCAAACCCCACCCTCTGACTTAAGGACCCTGGGAAGCCAGGGTTGGGCAGGATCTGACCAGATCTGGTCACAATCTTCTTGATGTGATCTACACAACTGTGTGCTGCAGCCAGAGCTTAACTGGAGCGCTGATTGTTAAATTTTTCAGCATGAAAATTGACACCTCACAAATCCACAAACACTACAAACCAAAGCTTGATTTATTGTTTTGTTGATTGTTGAGACTTAAGATTAGTAATAGAGAAAATAATGCAGATTAAATTTTAAAGTGGGTCCTTATTTTTTCCAGAGAACTAGTTATTAAATATTTACTAGCACCCTCCTGGATAGCCTTCCAAACTGGTAAATGTATGCTAACATCAAAGTCTGGTACAGTGGGTTCTTAGAAATCTGTGCATAATTTTCTGGGAATTAACCCCTACAGGATATCACAGTGACTACAACTGACAAAGATGGTGCTCCACAGCCCCAGTGAAGCTGAGGACACATCTACTGGTCAGTTTGGTCTTCACTGTTTTGGCATTCAGGGCTGATTTCAAGGATGTAGATAAGTTTTGCCACTGTCAGCTCTAAATGAATTCTATCATGACCCCACTGTAGGCCCCCATATTAGACCGGATGAAGTAGAACTTGTGGGGAAAGGAGGGGTTGAGGCACAGGGTGCAAGAGTTGGAGAGCTCAGTCATGGTATTGCTGACTGAGGGAAGTGATCCAAGCCAACCCAAATCTGTGATCTTGTCCTGGAACCTCATGGTACCACACAAATATATACACCCCCAAAGTTCCGGACTCTTCTAACAGTCCTGAGCACCAACCATCTGGCCTTTTAAGGTAACATCTGGACGTCTTTAGCGGTAATAGCTTGCCATAGAGGCATCATTCAGAGACTGTAGAATCATCAATTCCAGACAAGAACTCTTGACCTTTTGTGTGTGTCCTAGACCCTCTTGGCAGTCTGGTAAAGCCTATTAACCCATTCTCCAAAATCATGTTTTTAAATTGAAGGAAATGGTAAATTTCAAATTGAGGTTAGTGACAATAAAAATATAATTATAATTTTTTTTCCCCATCCAAGCTTCCAGATACCCTGAAATCTAGTCCATGAACCTCAGGTTAAGAACCACTGATTTAGAGGGCATCTAGACCAACCCTCTTCTTTTACAGAAGAGAACACTGTGGGCAGCTAGGTGGTGAAGTGAATAGCTCACCAACACTGTAGTCAGGAGGACTTGAGTTCAAATCCGGCCTCAGACACTTGACACTTAACTGGCTATGTGACCTTGGGTAAGTCATTTAACCTCGGAGTACCTTGCCTTCCCCCCTCCAAAAAAAAACAAAAAAGAGAACACTGGGTCCCAGAGAAGTGGTGACTTGTTCAAGGTCACCTGGGGGAGACTTTGTTGTTCTTGAGTTAATTCAGTAGTGTCCCACTCTTCCTGACCCCATTTGGGGTCTTCTTGGCAGAGATACTGGAGTGGTTTGCAATTTCCTTCTCCAGTTCATTTGACAGATGAGGAAACTGAGGCAGAGTTAAGTGACTTGCTCAGGGTCATACAGCTAGTACGTGTCTGAGGCCAGATTTGAATTTGGGTCTTTCTGACTTCGGGCCCATCCCTCTATCCACTGCACCACCTAACTACCCCAAGTGAGACTTAATTAAGACTAAATGTCAGAATCAGTACTTGAACCCAGGCCCTCCCATGAGAGGCCATATCATGGTACACTGGAAAGGGGGCTTAGGATTTGAACTTGGAGGACCTGCGTTCAGATCTTTGCCTCTGCCACTTACTATCTTTGTACCTTTTACAAGTCACTTTATCTCTGTGGGCCTCGGTTTCCTGTCTGTAAGATGAAGGGGGGGTAGACAAGATGGCCTCCAAGGGCTCTTTCAACTCTATCTATTATCCCAAGTTGAAGAGCTTCCCAAACCAGGGTGGCCAGAGGCAAAGTCCTCCAGAGAGAACTCCTCTCTGGCTCTATTCTTTGACTGAACCACGTCCTATAACTCTCTCTGTGCCTTGTCCTGGGGTGAGACCCTGGCTCAAAATGAGTTCTGCTCAATTCACCTAGAGAGGCCCCTACCAATCCCAAAAGATTTTCTCCTCTCTCTTGCTTCTTGAGATTTCATCACTAGTAATTTACAACTCAACCTGGGAAAACACTCTAAGCCATCTTGTTGGTTAAGGCATTATAAAGTTTACAGAGATCTTTGCACGTGTAACATCTCTGGGTCCACCCTCCCAAACTGAACAGACTCTAAAAGAACTGGTACCCCAGAGCTACCTCTCTCAGGGCTCTAAGGGTTACCTTGTAGGTAGCAGGGGCTCCTAGTTCAATAAATCCTAAGCCCCCACCAGGGTGTTTCCCGTTAAGAATCAAACAATTGACATTTAGAAAAAGGATTTACCAAGTTATAGCAAGAACAATTGGTTAAAAAAAATTAGAGGACTCTCTCTCCTTGCACATATAAGTTGCCTTGGAGGAGAGGCTCAAATTTAAAGTATAATGGAAGAGAGCCAAATGTATAGAGAATACTGTGGAAGTTCCCCATAGGATAGTGGCATCTGCTGCTCAATTGGGCTGGCTTCCCACAAGGTACAGTGTGTACACAGGATGGAGAGTTCAGTTGGTGATGCCCCTCATAGGGTCTCAGTTGGATTAGACTATCCATTGTTGGAGTAGATCATCAGGTTGTCTGTCAGTCATGCTGGTTCTTCTGGGCTAAACCACTCAGCTGCTATCCTACAATCTCTCCAAACCTTGAAACGCTTGCAAAACCACTTGCCTGGCATTGCTGCTTGGTCACCTCCCAACTTCTGTGGCTAGTGCTACTGGCTCCAATGGACTCTGCTATGACTCCAGTCACTGGTGATACCTCTACCAGGACTTCCAGATCTTCTGAATTCACAAAGTCACATCCTAAACCCAGCCACAGAGATGCCTAATGTCAGGAAAGACTAAATGCAAAGAGACAGGCAGCCATTTGTGTCTCCCGCTAGGACCAGGTAGGGAAAAGGGAAAACAACCATCTTACCACTGAGCAGCTCCAACCATTTCTGCTTCCTCATCACCACAAAGGGAGAGACTAAGAGCTGGCAAGTGAAACCTTGAGTAAACAACCTCAATTCCTGTTCAGCAACTACTGAGTCATCAATTCTTCTGTGTCTACAGTCAATTGGGAGACTCTTTATCTTGAGACTATACCAACATGGCTAGAAAATGACACCCCAGCCCCCGTCAAGTTTTCCCTGGGTCCCTTGGAAGGTTACAGAACATCCCTACATACTCAAAAGACTGACCCTCTGTCAGCCAGTCCGCCCCCATTACATATACATGATCTCATTTCAGCCTCACAACAAACCTGAGGTAAATTCTACAGATATTATTCTCCTCCCTATAGATGATGAAATTGAAGGACCTAGAAAGAGTAAATGACTTGGCATATAGCTAGCAAGAGTCAAAGTCAAGAGTTGAACCTAGGTCCTGATGCCAAGCTCAGCACACTATCTATTAAGACAGGCTGCTTGATGGGGAAAATGCAAATGAATCACGGGGTGTGAGCCTCCTAGGGAGCACATGGTTGGGCTAAGTTTGAGCACATTTGAAAGAGTGCATAGACTCCAGGCTGAGGCTGTATTTGCCAAATTTCAGCCCCATGCAAATTAATGAGTCCATGTTCTGAGGCTCTGAAAAATGGGGTTAAGTATGGAAATGGTGACCCTTTCCTATGGCAGCTCAACCATGCAAAACCATAATATATCACAGAAATAGGAGAAATCCTGTTTGGAGATACCCAGAAGCAAAGAATAAATAAAACGTTTTTTTAAAAAGATCCATCAACCTAAATTGAACTTCATGTAATATACTGACATAACCAAGATTAATTTGCCTAATCCATCATTTCTTAAGTCAGCATCTGAGGCCCCCTCCCATGCACATCCATCGTCATGCATTCAGCCCGCTCAATTTTGCACTCCCCAACTGACATGGGCAGAGGCTAACAATAAGAAATGTTCTTAGACTCATGGGAGTAGAGGTTTAGAGTTCATTGTACATATCAGAAAATTAGGACCCAGAGAATTTAAACTATATGCTCAAGGTGATACAAAAGTAGTAACTAAAGAATTAGGATTTAAATTCAGATCTTCTGATTCCCAGCTCAACTAGATGGCACAGGGGATAGAGTACTAGATATGGAGTCATGAAGACCTGAATTCAAATCCAGCCTCAGACACTTATTAATTGTGTGACCCTGGGCAAGTCACTTAAAAAAAAAAAAACCTTTATCTGACTCAGTTTCCTAAAGTATAAAATAGAGATAATAATAGTACCTACCTTCCAGAGTTATTGGGAGGATCAAATGATAATAATTTGCAAAATGTCTAAGCACAGTGCATATAGTAAGCACTTAATAAATTCTTTTTTTCCTTCTTCCTACTGTAACAATAAATGTTAAGACCTACATTTGGGTTCAAAAACTTCACAAGTACAGGATGCAGCTGACGAATCACTATCCACATGAAGCCTTCTGACTCAGCTACCTCCCCTGTCCCCGCAACTGCTACTACCCTAACTTCCTAGTACTTATTTACATTTGTTGTCTGTGTTCTAAAAGATATACTCATCTCCCACTTTAGAAGGCAAGCTTCTTGACTGGAAGGATCATGTCATTCTTTCCATTTGAAATCTCAGTGACTGGCGCATTGTTGTTCTTCAGCTGTTTCATGACCCATTTGGGATTTTTTGGCAGAGATTGCTAGAATGCTTTGCCATTTCCTTCTCTAGCTCATTTGACAGATGAAGAAACTGAGGCAAACAGGGTTAAGTGAATTGCTCAGAGTCACACAGCTGGTAAGTGTCTGAAGCTGGATTTGAACATGTGAAAATGAGTCTTCCTGATTCCAAGCCCATTGCTCTCTCTATTGTACCACCTAGCTGCCCATAAGCACTTCATATATACTTCTTGTTGGTTTGTTAATTAAGAAGGAGGTATAGCTAGACAACAAGGGGAGGGAGGGAGTTTGAATTGACCCCAAACTCAACATGAGTCAAAACCAACCAAAAAAGGCTAAAACAAACTAAGGCTGAATTAGGAAAAGTAGGGTAGGGGAGGCCAGGTAGCACAGCGAGTAAGAGCACCGGCCCCAGTGTCAGGGTGACCTGGGGATAGAAACCTGGCTCAGATACTTAGCACCACTCCCAGAAATAACTGGCCGTGTAACCTTGAGTAAGTTACTTAACCCCAATTGCTTTAAAAAAAAAAAAAGTAGGGTATCCAAGATGGCGGAGGTATGGATTGTGGTGAGGGCAGACCACGTCTTGAGTACTTTGACCCGGACTCAAAACAAAAGGTAGATTAGAATGGGGCCAAGGGGTAGACTAATGCTCATTAGTATGCATTGGAACCCAGAAGAATTGATCAAGCACTGACTTTGCTCCAAGCACTGGCAGTACAAATGGAAAGTCAGTCAGTCCCTGATCTCAAAGAGCTCCTACTCTAATTGGAGGAGAAAAGGTCATCTGCAAGGCAGAAGAAAACCCCCTTAGGATACAGATGGCAAGACACCAGGGTCCTCAGTTTGAACCACTGTACAAGAAGACAAGGGTGGAGGAAGAGGGGCAGCAGCAGTCCAAGTGCTGCTGCCAGTAATCCCAGCGTCTCACATAGCACAAATCCTTGGACAGGTAGCAAATGGGTCAGGGACAGTCCATCTCATCCTAGTGGGGAGAGACTGGAGAAGAGGCTTGACAACCAGAGGCTCCTATAGCTGGCAGCTCAAGGACTGGGTCCAGGAGCAGCCAGCTCCTAGGCAGTGAGCACGGCCCCTCCCTAAGATGTTGACCCTGGGAAAGAGCCCCAGTCACCCAGAGCTAGTTACAGCTTCACCTTCTCATGAAAAAAAACAAGTTTTTCCCCTCCAGCCCTCACCAAGCCCCTTCCACTCCATTTGCCATATCTCTGAAGCTGTCCCAGCTCTTGTCAGATGCATACCCAACTTCAGAGCTCTCCATTCCAGCCTGAGATGATCGATGAGGCTGGGGATTTGCTTCCCACTGCCTCTGTCTATGAAGATTGGCTTACGGCAAATGAAGCTCCCCCACGACCCTGACGAATCTCCCCAATTGACAGTCAGCTTCACACTATTCTTCATTTAGCTCTGCTCCCTGGGCGATGGAGGAGCCAACACTCTAAGCATCTGTGCAGAGAAGAGAGAACTCTCTCACTGGAGAAGACAGGATGTGGAAATGTAATTAATAAGGAAAATCATTACCCCATCACCTCGGTTAATTAGCCCGTTTGTTGACTAAAACCCACCCACCCCAAATCAGGCAGATTGCCCAGATAGAAAAGTCTTGGCCCATCTCCCAAAGACCCAGAGATCATCTCCAGCTGCCAGGACACGACCAGTTCCTTAGCTGGGTTTCACTGTTAGCTTGGGGGCAAAGTCCATTCATTATCCCTCTTAACAAATCCATCATCCCAATTCCCAGAACCCCTTTAGGGAATCTCAGAGCTGGAAGGTTACCTTTGAAGTCACCCAATCCACCAAGAGGCCTTCCCCACCCCAACATCTCCAACCAGGGACCTGAAGCATTTGCTTAAATACCTCTTGAGAGACCTCAATCTACCTTCGTAGCTTTCATGATTAGTTAATGCCAAGCCTAAATTGCTGCCTTGAAATAGGTGCCCTTTTCTACATGTTCTTCTCTCTAGGGTCAAGCAAAAAAAAAAAGGGCAAATTTCTCTTCTGTAAGATAGACTTTAAAAATACCTAAAGACAGCTACCTTGAGCCTCCTTCTGTCCAATACTCAGAGACTTTTCTTGTCCACTGAGAATTCTTCTCCATTGCAGTTAAACTGAGCCAATGAAAGGTACACTCCAGGAAAGATGCTAGGATCCCTGGTTGCTGGGGTGAGGGGATTTGGTTTGTCTAAGACTCTTTCCTTGTCCCTCTGCCCAACCACCTCACAGAGAGTTTATGGTCTGGTAAAGGGAAAATAGTAACAGAGAGCCAATAGATAGATGATAGATAGATAGATAGATAGATAGATAGATAGATAGATAGATAGAT
>NW_027185588.1:1361340-1378481 GCF_028583685.1 Petaurus breviceps papuanus
GATAGATAGATAGATAGATAGATAGATAGATAGATAGATAGATAGATAGATAGATAGATGATACATGATGGATGGATGGATGGATGGATGGATGGATGGATGGACAGATAGATTATGTGCCAAGTTCATCAAAAATGACATTAGTCAACTTAAATCACATGATATAGCACCAGACTGTGGTGAGCAGCCTAGATTTATAAGAAAAAAAGGAGATCCAGAAAGGATGTGACTTGCCCAAATGGACATAGGCATTAAATGTCAGAGGTAAGATGGACAGTGGGTGCCCTTAGTCCTTATTAAGTACCTATACTATAGGCACTATAACACAAGAGCTGGTAATTTTATAGTGCTTTAAGGACATAAGAGCATAGATTTCGAGCTGGAAGGGACCTAAGAAGCCATTGAATCCAACCCTCTCATTTCACAGATAGGAAAACTGAGGTCCAAGGGGTTAAGTGACTTTCCCAGGGTCACACAACTAGTAGGGATCTGAAGTGGAATTTGAACCTGATTCTCAGTGTAGTATTCTACCCACCACATCCCACAACCTCTCTACTTACTTGCGTTCTCTCATTTCATGCTCCCATTCTCCCTGCAGATATTTTTATAGTCATTTTACAAATAAGGAAAACTGAGAGTCAGAGAGGACATGTGATTTACTCATGTTTGGTTCATTCATTCATTCACTCACTCACTCACTCAAAAGGCAATAATGAAGCACTTACTATTGCAGACCCTAGTTCTCCTGTTTCCAAATCCAGTGGTCTTTTCGGCTCTACTAAGGAAGGAAGATGAGGAGAAGGCATTTTCTGCCCCTCACATTTGCTGAGTTCCCTTCTTGAATAGCCTGGTCCTGTCTGAGTGCCTTTTCCCAGGCCTCCTCCTCACTGCACAAAGTGTACCCCAATTGCCCAGGAATCACGGCTGGCACACAATAGGCTCCTGCAGGCTCTGCTGCTATCTGGGCTGCCTGGGATAGGACTGTTGATTTAGAGCTGGCAAGAATCCTAGAGAATTTCATTGAACTCTCCCACGCCCTTCATTTCACAGATGAGGAAACTGAGGCCTGTAGAGAGGAAGTAACTTGCCCACTGTCAGGCAGGTAAGCCTCAGGGGCCAGAATTTCAATTCAACTCAATAACATTGATCAAGCATCTACTATTCAGCAGACACAGTGCTTGAGTATTGGGAAAGGAGATCCTATTACTCCCAGAGGAGCCAGGGGACAACTACTTAGAGAATTGTACTTGGAGTCAGGAAGACCCAAGTTCAAATCCTTGCTCATACACTTAGTAGCTATGTGACCCTGGTCAAGTAACAAGCATAATCATTGTCACCGTAAAAATAGGTAGCACCTAGATTGCACTTGAAGGTTTGTAAACCACTTTACAAATCATATCTCATTTGATTCCCATAACAACCCTGAGAGGTAGGTTCTATTGTTGCCCCCATTTTACAGAAAAGGAGACGGAGGCTGGCCTGCCCATAGTCACACAGGTAGTAAAGTTTCTGACATAGGATTAGAGTTCAGGTCTTCCTCTCTTCCGGTCTGGCACCCTATCCAATATATGACCTCTTTAGGCCTCCGTTTCCATACCTGTAAAAAGATGGGAGAAATGATAGCATCCACCTCCCAGGGAGGCTGTGAGGGTCCAATGAATATTTGTAAACTGCTTGGCAAACCTGAAGAACTGGTTGATGGTAATGCTAAAAACAGCTCTTTCTCTACCCATTGGTGTCTGGCTCAGCGTGAACTCCCAGAGGGCAGGATCAAGGCCTGTGTCCTTGGTCATGGACAGGATGTTCTGGGCAGGGCAAAGAAAGATCTGGCAGCTGCAGGCCTGGCAGACACAGCTGCGTCCTCTGAATCTGAGCCTGGCTTACAGTGTGTGGGGGCAGGGAAGAAGGGGACCAGGAGGGAGCAGGAGCGCCCGGTGTGTCTGGGGAGGGAGCTGCTTTTTTTCTCTTTACTCCTCCAACCCAGGAAGCCTTGGTGTCCCTGAAAACTAAACAAAGCAAAATCTGTGGGTCCTGGTCATTGCCAGAGAGGGACTTTGGAAGTGCTCTCCAGCAGGAGCTCAATGCCAGTTCCCTGGCTACTAGAACCTCACCCTCAGGCTCCTGAGACCCTGGAGGATAGAATCAGAGCTGGGAGTGACCTGAGAGGTAGTCTCATTGGAGCCCCCCATTTGACAGATAAGGAAATTGCCCCCACTCACATAGATGGGGAGCAGCAGATCCCAAATTTAAACCCAGTTCTTACAGAACCAGCACTTTACCTGCTTAGATCCGGGTCTTTGGCACCCAGTCATGTGGCTCTGATAAAGAAGGCAATGAGGAATGGTAGAAAGAGAATGGTTTGTAGGCAACAAGGTCTGAGTTCAAATTCAGTTTCTCTCAATTTGTAGGAGTCATCTTCTCTGTGTGACCCTAGGTAGGTCACTTCTCTAGTAACTTCAGTTTCCTGATCCCTACCAATTGTTTATCAGTGTCAAATTCAAATAGAAACAGGTTCCTGAGGGCAGCATTTTGAGTTAGAAAACCACAAACTGATATTATCAATGTTGCATTTTTATTTCTTTAACTAAGTATTTCCCAATTACTTTTTTTTTTCTTTTTGGAGGGCAATTGGGGTTAAGTGACTTGCCCAAAGTCACATGGCCAGTAAATGTGTCAAGTGTCTGAGGTCAGATCTGAACTCAGGTCCTCCTGACTCCAGGGCCATCTAGCTGCCCCACCCAATTACCTTTTAATCTGGGTCAGGCTCCCCTAAACTCTAATTCTGAGGCCTCTATATCTCTGATAAAGATGTTTTATCTGGAATCTGAGAATTTGGTTTTAATTTTTTTTATAACTATTTCCATATACTTGGTTTCCCTTTTCAATCCCATACATTTTATTTTAGGCGTTTAAAAATATTCTGAGAAGCAGTCCAGAGGCTTCACCATCCTGCTTAGGGGGTCCATTACACACAAGAGGTTAAGAACCCCTGATCCAGCAGGAGAACACTAGATCTCCAAGGTTCCTTCCTGTTGTGAAGTTTTTTGATTTTCCAGTGAATCTGGTGCCACTCTACTTTCTAGCCTTATTATTCTCCTCCAGCAACTCTACAAATAGCTCTCTGTCCCTTGAACATGCACTATACACTCCCACCTCCTTGCCTTTGCCCATATTTTTTTCTGTATCTGGAATGTGCACCTGCCCTCCCTCTCTAGTCTTTTATACCTCTACCTAGGTGCATCAATGGGATTTATGTTGGACTTGGAGGCAGAAAGACCAGAGTTCCAGGTCTGCCTCAGGCATTTCCTAGCTGTGTGATGCCAGACTAAGCTCTTTACTATTCTCAGCTTCAGTTTTTGTTTTGTTTTCATCTAGAAAATGGGCTAGTAACAGCCCCTGCCTCACTGGGGTGCTGTAAGGATCAAAAGATTTAACATATGTTAAGTGTGTTGCAAACCTTAAAGCTACATAAATGAGAGGCAATTACTGGTGTTATCATCAGCATTACCTAACCTTTGTTGTTGCTGAATCATTTCAGCTATGTCTGACTCTTTGTGAGCCCATCTGTGGTTTTCTTGGCAGAGATACTGGATTGCTTTGCCATTTTATAGATGAGGAAACTGAGTCAAACAGGATTAGTTGACTTGCCCAGGGTCACACAGCTAATAAGTGTCTGAGGTCAAATTTGAACTCAGGTCCTCCTGACTCCAGGGCCAGAGCTCTGGCCACTATGGTGCCACCTAGCTGCCCTACTTACAAAGCTTCAAATGTCACCTCCTCCAGAAATCTTCCCTGATCCCTTTTGTCAGTATCAACTTTCTCCCTCAGAAGTCCCTTAGTGTTTTATCTGTACCCTGAAGACCTTTACTATGTAATGTTATCCCTCACAGTTATCATATAGCTCAGATTTTCCTGTCTTACTCTTTTCTCAGACTATAAGGTTCATGAGAACCATAGCTGTGCATTATCATAACTGGCATTTCCCTCAGATCCCAGTTCTGCATACAAGAGGTGCTTAATAATTATTTGCTTGATAGTGGGATAGGCAAAGAGGTGAATGAATGAGAACAGAACTCCTCTGGAGAGAACAGAAAAGACAGTTCTTCAGCTCAAGGACACTGATATGAATTATAATAGACTACACAGAAACAGACAACACACACACACACACACACACAGCTTTCCATGGTCTATATAGGATCATAGACATCATAGACTTAGAACTGGCAGGAAGGGACCTTAGAGATCACGTACCCAAACTGTACCAGATGAAAAACAAGAAAGAAAGATGAAGCACAAGATCAATGGGACAGTAAACGGCAAAGCCAGATCCTCCCACCCCAGATCCTGCCTTCTTTCCAGCACCCCACCCTGTCACCCTGGTCAGGGTGACATCACTAACCTCTCTGTGACAAAACAAAATGGGAAGGCTTGGTGTTCTCAAAATGATGGAATAGGGGACATGAGGATTCCTGCTCCCCACCTCCCAACAGAGAGGTAATGCCATCAAGATGCAGAATAAGACATCCGTTCTTAGACATAGCCAATGTGTGAATTGGTTTTGCTTGACTGCACATATATGTTATGTTTATTACATACATGTTACATGTTAATATTTTCCTGTTTTCTTTTTAAATGGGGGAGGAAGGTAGGAAATATAAATGCTTAGTAATCAAAAGAAAAATTAGGACATTGCAATAAGCTGGAGAACATCTGGGATGGTGAAGGGCCTTGAGTCCATGTCATGTAAGGATCTTGTTGAAGGGACTAGATAAGTCCTGGAGACTTTGAAAACTCAGCAGAACTCATTTTGTCTCCCCTCAAACCCTGCCTTCCACCAAGTTTCCTTATTTCATCACCACCTTTCCAGTGACCCAGGGTTCATAGCTTCAGCATCATCCCTGACTCCTTACTCCCTTTGTGTCTCTAGTCCCCAGGCCCTTTTCTCCACTCACCCAGCCACACAACCCTCTGGTCCTCATCACTGCTCAACCTGGACACAGCAACAGTTTTTCTCAGGGTTCCCCACCCCTGGTTCTTCCTTCAAGTCCCTCTTAACTCCAATCCATCTTCCAAACAGATGCCAAAGAGAAATCGCTTTCCTCAAGGGCAGGGCTTACTATGTCACTTTCCCAGTCAATCAACTCCAATGGCCCCAGAAGATAAAATACAAACTCTTCTGGTAGGTTTTTAAAGTTCTTCAGCACTGGGCCCCAAGTTATCTTTCCAACCTTATTATCTCCTTATTGAACCCTTTGATCCCACCAAACAATTTCTCTGCATTACTTACAGACCACACCCCATCTCCTGACTCTGTTCTCTGTGCCTATAATTCCCTCCCTCCCCTCATATTTGCCTCTTAAAATCCCTAGTTTCCTTCAAAAGTCAAACAAAGCTCCCCTTCCCACCCAATGTCTTTCCTGAAGCCATCAATCTCCATTGTCCTCCCCCACTAATTGGCTTGAATGTAACCATCTCCTAATTTTTTTACTTTTTATATCCCACATACATCAATTTATGGACATACTGTCACACACTTCCCCTTTGAATGGAAGGAACTAGCAATTTTTGTATCTCCAGCTCCTGGCACATACTAGGTGCTTTATAAATGCTTCTTGATGAATTCATGTTTAGCTCAGAGAACTGAAGACTCAGGGAGGGCATGAGAGTTGTGTTCAAGAATTTGAAGGACTCTCACATGGGGGAGGACCTTGACTTGTCTGAGCCCAGGGGGCAGAACCAGTAATAATGGGAGGATGTCAGAAGAGGAAAATTAAGGCTTCATATGTGAAGGCAAACTTCCTAACATTAGAACTATCCCAGAGTGACTGGATCTGCCCCAGAAGCGGTGGGTTCCTCTCCTTGGAGATCTTTCAGCAGAGTCTGGCTGCCTACTTGCTGGGTATGCTCTAGGCGGAATACAGATTGTCTGCCCTAAATCTCCTCTAGACTAAACATAGGGTTAACTTAAAGTTTCTCATGGGTTTAGGACTGGGAGGAACCTCAGAGACCATTCTGTCCAGGCTCTTGATTTTACAGATGAGGAAACTGAGGTTCAGAGGCTAAATGATATGGCTAAGGTCCCCCACATAGTGACAGGTCAGCCATTTGACCAAAGGGCTGCTGCCTCCTTTTCCCTTTGCCATACTCTCTGGGAGGCTGCTGAGGCTGGTCCCTGGGAAAAATGAGCCCCAGAACAATCCCTGAGCTGGGTGGTTATTTATATAGTGAATATATATTTATATTATATATTATGTATAATAATATAGTATATATTGATTATATATTAGAATGTGAGCCCACTCCACTACACCCACCCTCAGGGTACTTTGTCCTTTCCTTTGCCCCCCTACAATGTCTGGCCCCTAGTAAGCGATTAATAAATACTTATGGACCAACTGACTGACTTCTTGAACTTGGTGTTCCACCAGCCATCCCACGGCACCATACCCTCTCGGCCCTCCCTTTTCCCCTCTCCAGAGGCTCCTTCACTGGGGGTTTCAGCACACACATGCTCAAGCAACTGTTGCCAAAGCAAAGTTATTTGATTGCTGTGTGATACAGATACAAGCTGCACACAGGCAGATTAAACTGATTTATAGGCACCCAGCCTCATTATTCCGTTCGTGGCTCAGTTTAACATCCCAATCTGACTGGGAAGTAAAGCCACTCCTGTTTTGCTGGCTCGTTTTCCTGTTTCTCCCATCCCCTGTCCAGTGAAGAGTTCTCGCTGCTTGTCTTCCTCCATCTGTCTCTGTCCACTCATCTGTCCCTCTGTCTCTTTATTTCTATTCTCCTGTCTCTGTCTCTCCCTCTGTCTCTGTCTTCTCCACCCCCAGGCTCTTCTTAGCTTCTTAGCCCTCCCAGTCACTGAGTATGAGAGATCATACCTGTTGGGTATTCCAAGCTTTTGACTTGTATCCTCCTGGGCATGACAGGCTCACTCCTTTACCCCCTGACCCTTGCACATGAGCCTCCAGGCCCATCCCTGGTTCTAGACTGAAGGTGGCCTCTCCGCTGCCACAGAACACTGACTCAGTGTTTCTGTTCTTTTCTGGATACTGATCAGCATCCAGTCTCTCTTCCGATCCTCCACCAAGTTGCTTCCTCTCCCGGTGATGGTCTTCGTTCTGAAGCCTTCTATAATAACGGCTCCTGGCAGTCGATCCACTCCAATCAACCCATCCCTTCCCCCCTCCCCAACCCTGTTCCAGTACAATCGACAGGCAGGGAAAACACTGGCCTGTCTCTGACAACAGCACTTTAAAGAGGTCTCGCTGTTACAGGGCATTTTGTGGACCCAGATGATTATAACTGGGTTTATTTCATCAATAAAACTGGGGCTGTGAGATTGGGTGTCTCAGGTGGAGACAGAGAGGCTGAGATTGCCATCCAGCCAGAGCACTGGCTCCAGTGGAGGTGGCCCCTGCCCAGGTCCTAGGTCTGTCCCATTCAGATTCCAGAGGGGGTTAGTAGGGGGGCATAACAAGAAAGGGTCCCAGCAGCTCTGTGCTTCCAGGACTACATTTCCTCTGGTCTTGGGAGTAGAGAGGAGGGAGATCCATTAAAGGAGCCATCAGGCTGTGGTAAGCATTGTAGATTAGCTGTTTCTGTTTCCACAGTTCAGAGACTCATGAATAGGTTGTGGCCAGTTTGGGACTCCCCTAACATTTCATCCTGCCCTAGCCCAACAGTGACAAAGACATTGGCAAACTAGAGTACCTCCCAGAGAGTAGGGTAAAGGAAACAGGAGGCAGAAGCCCTGGGGTCAAATCCCTGATCTGTCACTTACTATCTGGGTAACCTTGGCTATATCATACCTTGGCCTCTGAGCCTCAGTTTCCTCATCTGTAAAATCAGGAGACTGGACAGAAAGGTCTCTAAGGCTCTTCCCAGCCCTAAACCCATGAGAAACTTTAAAGTTAGACCTATGTTTAATCTAGAGGAGATTTAGGGCAGACAATCAGTCTCCTCTTTGTAGAGGTAGAAGGATCCAGATTACATAATGCTGAATAACATGTCAGTTTGTTTTAATTTTTTCCCCAATTTTCATTCTTTATTACTGAAGATGACTCTCTGGGAGGGAGCTGGGGAAGAGATATATTAGAAAATACAGGTGATGTAAAAACAACAAAAAATGGGTATGGAATTGGGGGAAAATAAAATAATAAAATTTTTAAAAGATAGCAATGATTTTCCCCCCGTCTTAGAGCAGACTTGAAAGCTGCCTTCAAATATCTAAAAGGTCTTTATATGGAAAAGAGATTAGGACTTACATCAAAGATTTTGAGCTAGAATTGGTTTAGGAAATGTTAGATTGACTACCAGAGCCAATTTTACAGATGAAGTGAGGGATACTGGGAGTGTCAAATAACTTGCCAGGATCATGCAGGCAATAAGTAAGAGAGGTAGAATTCGAACCCAGGTCTTCTGATCCAAGTCCAGTGTTCTTTTTCTAGAGAATTCTGCTACTCTGGCTTAGTCCAATGGCTTGACCTGACACCCCCTGGGTCGAGTACAGAGACGCATGTGGTCTTAATAGGAAGCACATCTTCCAAACCAGTGCGGTCTACAATCAAATACCTGAGTTCAAATTCCATCTCTGACATTTACCACTTACAGGACATTGGGCAAGTTATTTTACTTACCTAGACCTTAGGTTATGGCAGCTAGACCTGGAATGAGGAGGAACTGAGTTCAAATCTTGATTCAGACACTTATTAGCTGTGTGACCCTGGGCAAGTCACTTCATCCTATTTACCTCAGCTTCCTCATCTGTAAAATGAATTGGAGAAGGAAATTTCAAAACTACTCCAGTATCTTTGCCAAGAAAACCCCAAATAGGGTCACAAAGAGTTGGACATGAATGAAAAATGACTGAACAACAAAAAGGCCGTAGTGGCATCTGAGGTTTCTTTCAACTCCAGGTTTGTCATGCTGTGAGCTGGAGCTGTCCATGAAAGGAAAGGGCTGCAAAGAAGTGAGGTCTTCATCACTGGAAGTATTCAAGTAGATACTGTATGGACGACCACCCATGAAGGCAGCTGTAGGGAAGATAGCGGGACTGAGTGGGAGATTGAGACTAGACTACCTAAACTCTGCTCTATCTCTGAGATTCTGGGCTCTGAAATCCCCCTTTTGCCATGGGTTGACCATTCATTCTCAGGACAATCATTCTCATGTCCAGAGAAGTCACTGGAGGTCATCGATCCTGGCTAGCCCCCCTGCTTCAAATGAGGCTCAAGGGTAGCCACGGGTGAACAGCTAAGTGGCTCCTTTTCTCTCCTTTTCCCTTGACTAGGGGCCAGTATTACGGAACAACTGAGCCCCACTCTTCTCTTCCCAGGCTGGAGGCGCCTGAGGCCCCAAGGGAGCACGAGGCTGCTTCAGTCTTGGCAGACCTAGAGTCTCATCTTGGCAGTGACTCATCTCTCCTCCTCTCTCTGAGGGAGGAACAAAGACAGTCAGTGCCTGGAAGCAGTTTCTCTTTTCACCTTCTGTTTATTGACTTAAACTCCAATTTACAGTGGACTCAGGGACTGGTGGACCATCCTGTGGATGTCTGATGTCAGCCATCCCATGGTAATTAGAGAGAGGGGAAAGAATAAGACCCCTTAGCCCAGTGAGCTCTGATGGCTGACTGGGCAGCTGCCTGGAAACCCTGGGAGAGTGTCTGATCCAGCCTCAGAATGGCTCTGGGAGGAAGGCAGGAAGAAGGAAAGATTCTCAACTTCTTGGTGATAGATGGGGACTCTAGGGGACAGAGAGGGCAGGTCACTTATCTAAGGTCACTTAGTACACCAGAAGATTTCAAAGAGGGCTTTGATCCCACCTTGGACAGGGGAGCAGCTACGAATCCCAAGAGAGTTTGGTTTTCCCCTGGAGCCTTTGATCCAGATTCCCTCCCTTCCTGCCCAAGACAATAGCCCCTTTGACTCCCGAAGGTCAGGCAAATGGGCCAGATTATGCCAGGTCAGACTGGGTGGGCTGGGTTGCACTATGCCCCACCTTCTCTTCTCCCCACAAGCTGGCTTCCAGGAACTAGCTGTGAATGTGATTCGGGGTCCTTTGGAAGGAAAGCTCTCCTAGGCATTCACAGAGTACTGTGTTAGACTGAATTGTGGGCCTTGAGGTCAAAGGAAGCTTGTGTCTGGGATGGAAGGCAGAGGAGAGAGACAAAACCAGGGATTTTCTCACCCAGAGCCAGTGAAAGGGAAGTGTGACAGCCTAAAACAGAATACTATCACCACCACCCCCAGGGAACTGGCTACTGTGCCAGCTTCTGGGCTAGGAACTCCTTACTTTAAGGGATTTTTCTTTCAAACTAAGCCATGAAAGGACTACGAGAACTGTCAGAATTCAACACCCTGGGTCAAAGCCCCTACTGCCCCACCCTGGTTTTTTCTGGAGGAGAGGATTAGGATCTTCTAGGGGAATGGGGTATTTACATTGTAAATATCTTAGCTGTATCTAGGGATTCCCCCATTAGAGTGTAAGTTCCTTGAAGGCAGGGATGATTTTTGCCTTTCTTTTATCCTCCAAGTTTAGCACTTGGAGGGGCACTTAGTTGGTGTTAATACATGCATTTTTGATGGACTCACTGTGGACTTCCAGCCCTCCTTAATCCTAAACCTGCCTCTGCTCCCCTACCTCTCGGGGTTCCACTGGTCAAACACCCTGTAACACAGAGGTGGCGAGCCTCACAGAGCAGGGCCTGTTCCAGCATCCCTCAGAGGACATCACACCAGAGAGGGATCATATTTATTTCCTGGTCGACAGAGCTGGGAAGAGTGCATGAGCGAAGTTCTTAGGGGCAGATCTCCCAATTAGACCTGGTCCAAAGACGCTGGGTTCCTCATCACTGAGGACTTCAAGTGAAGACTGGATGATTACTCCCTTAGGCCATCTGTGCTGGGGGTCCCTGTTCGGTGTCTGCAGTCCTTTTAACTCTGAGATAATGTGAGTCCATGATTTCCTGGTGTAGTGGAAAGATGCAGGGAGTTTTTGTTCAAGGACCCAGACCTTTTCTGTGGTAGTCTTTCTGGGCCTCGGTTTCCTCACCTGTAAAATGAGGGTGCTGGACCATCTGGTCTTCAAAGGTCATTTCTGGCTCTAACTCTGTGCTCCTGTGACTCCACAGGAACAGGGAGAGGTTGTGAAGCTTTAAGCCCCAATGATCCCTGTACATCCTATGTTTGCAGCTATAAATGAGATTTTGTTGTCATTCAGTCATTTCAGTCATGTCCAACTCTTTGTGACCCCATTTGAGGTTTTCTTGGCAAAGATACTGGAGTGGTTGCCAGCCTTTTCCAGCTCATTTTACAAATCTGGAAACTGAGGCAAACAGGGTGAAGTGACTTGTCCAGGATCATACAGCTAGCAAGTACCTGAGAGATACCCTCTCTCATCCCTACCCTACTGATCCAACAGCACCCCTCAGATGAGTGAGGCGATGTAGGAGGGGGGACACTTGGTAAGACACAGCCTCAGGGACAGAGATCCCAGGTAGGAGATGTGGGAACAGCAGCTAAAGCTACCTTCCCAATCAGCTGCCCATCTGGAGGGGCCTGTCGAGTCCACAGGTCAGGGACTACCTCACACACTAAATTCAATTCCAAAAGGTTTGTTAACACCTCAGATTTTGGGGTGGGGACAGAGAGTGTAAGAGGGTCCTAGGACTCTTCCCATCCAGGCTGCCTCAGGGACAAGGCAGGGCAGGACCCTTTTACATAGAAGCAGCTCTCAAATTCCTTCAGTGATTTAAGAGGCCCACATGAAGAATGTACCACAGAATACCTCAGGGCCGTTTGGAACAGTCAAAGCGAGGCTGGACCAGCCAGAACTTTAGTGCCCATCGGATGGTTTGGTGTCCTCTCTGTAGGCATTATTGAGAGCAGGGGGAGATAACCCAATGCTCAGCACCCCTCTGCCTCTGTTCTAGTAAGGGAGAGGGGAAAAGGTGACTGCTCTCCCTCTCAAAATTGTTCCCATCCTTCAAGGCTCCTCTCCTGAGGCTGCAGCTTTCTGCAAGAAGCCTTCCCTGACCACTCCAGCAGAAATGACTTCTCTGGGCTCCAAATTACCTTCTCTCCTCAGCTCTTTCCCACTCCTCCCCTCACCTCCACCCCTAGAACTTTGCAATTCTCATATATTTGTAGTCAGTCTTCCCAGATTGCCTCTACTGGTGTCTTCTCACCTCTCTAAGGGACTGGGCACTTCAGAAAAACGAGGTTTTACACTTCTCTCTCTTCCCTACCCTTCTACACCCCGAAGGTTACTGATAATGTTTGTTGAATGAATGAAGGATGGGATAGAGATCAAAGGTCCACCCCAGGTCCAGTCCTTAAGGCAGAGGGAGGATACCTGGTTACTTGCCCAGGCAGGGTGAGACATTTATCTTTAGTGCCTTCCCTCCTTAGCTCCAAGCCTAGGCCTTAGGGCCTATGTTGTCCCTAGGCTGCCCTGCTCTTGGCCAAGTGCCCAGTCTGCACCACCCTCCTCCTTCCATCTATTTCTGTACTATCCCCCCTTCCCCCTCAAAACTATGATCCAATGTTCTATGACCTACTTCTACACTACCACCCCCCCCCAATCTATTTCTGTTCCCCTGCCCCTCCAAAAAAAAGTCTACTCCCAGCAAGGGGTGAGTTGGGAATGAATCTTTCTGACAAAATGCTTCATACTGAGATATAGGCCTCCTGAGCTCCCCATACCTAAAGGTCTTGTACTTTGAAAGGGGGGCAAAATCTTAAGCCATAGAAAAAAAGGTTTAAAGGTGGAATTTCAAGGAGTGAAGGAACAGGAAGAGGTTGAAAGCTGTCTTTCATTAGGAATACAGTAGAAGAATTGAAACAATCACTTGGTTTACAGTCAGAATACCTGAGTTCAAATTCAGACTTTACCATTTAACTACCCAAGTAACCTTGAATTTATTCCAAGTTGCATTTCAACTCTCAGAGATTGTTCCCTCATCTTAAAAAATGACAAGCACAGGAACACACAGGAACACAGACTAGGGGGGCGGCAAGGTGGCAGTAGTGGCCATGTAGTCAGGAGGACCTGAGTTCAAATCCAGACTCAGACTCTAGCTGTATGACCCTGGGCAAGTCACTTAACCCCAATTGCCTCCGAAAGAAACAGAGACAGACTCACTAGATGACCTAGAAGGTCCTATCTACCTCTAAAGCTCTCTTCCAGATGATGTAGAATCCCATTAATAGGCCATTATCTACTTAAATAGCAGAAAAACTCCGGCTTATAGAAATCACTGGATCTATTATCTCATCAATGTAGGGACTCCAAAGGATTCAATAAACATTTATTAAGTACCTACTGTGTGCCAGGTAATAGAAATAAGAAAAAGAAAGACCCAGCAGCCCTCCAGTCAGAGGGGAGAGAGGCTGAGGGAGGTGGTATCCAAGGCTTGAGTTAGCAGCTTGGTGATGAAGCCAGAAGTGGTGAGTTTATCCTTGGGAGGGGTATCTTGTTCCCTGGAGTTGAAACCGGGCAGAGAAACAGATTCAGAGTGCAGTGGTCAATGAGGAACAGCTTAGAACCCACTCACCCTCTCCCAGCTTGTGTGAGGGAATGAATGAATTTTGTCCCACATCCTCAAAATCCCTGGGAGTCTTCCCCAAGGCCTTTGAAAATTCTGCAGGCACCACAGGTCCCATAGGGGCTGTCTACCTGTTGATGTTTATTACAAGACTGGGTCATCTCCTTTTTGAATCCTGTTACCTGGGAATTTTCCACCATTCTGAGGTGAATGGTGGGTGTGAACAGGCTCTTACATAGGACAAATGAAGCATTTATTTCTTTATAAATATTTTCTTGATATCTTTTCTTTTTACATCATCTTTTTTTTTCCCATTCTGTTTCTTCCCTATTGCCAATTCAGACAGTTGGGCCATGAGGATTAGAGCTGAAATTTTATCTCTATAGGGTAACAGTTCTCAAACAGAGGTCCCTAGGAGTCCCTGAAACCCTTTAGAATGGGTCCATAGGGTCAAATTTATTTTCCTAAAAATACTAAGGTGAGGGGAGGCTAGGTGGAGCAGTGAGTAAGAGCACCAGCCCCAGAGTCAGGAGGACCCGGTATCGGTTCTGGCCTCAGATACTTAAGAACCCACATAAAAAAACTGGCCATGTAACCTTGGGCAAGTTACTTAACCTCAATTGCTTAAAAAAAAATACTAAGGTGTTATTTGCCTATTAAAATACTGCCCTTCCTCCGCCATACACTGGGCCCCCAACTAGATAGCTATGTAAGGCCAGTTTTTTTTTTTTCATATTCTTCAACTAAAACAACATATCCCATCATTGAATACAGAAGCAGATAGGGGAATCCGGCTGTTTTCTATTAAGTTAGACATTAAAGAGATTTGCAAAATGTATAAAACAATGCAACTCTTTTCACGAATTTTTGTTCTATCCTAGCACTTAGCACAGTGCCTAAAGACACAATAAATGTTTGATAGTTGATTATTTAGGGAAATAGTTATTTTTCATAAAAATATGTTATTTATGTTAATTTATTTACTGTAAAATCATGTTTAGCATATTCACTAGTATTTTTTACAGTTTATGGTTATTTTAATGAATTAATAAATATTTTTAAAATTTTACATTTTAACTTCTAATAAAGCAAATATTAATAATCTACTAATAACAGGAACAAAAGTTTTTTGGGGGGCATCAATCATTTTTAAGAGTACAAAGGTTGAGAATGGCTAATTCAGGAAACTCCAGGATCAGGAAACTCTATCAATGCAAGTCAATCTTCCTCTACTGATTGCTGTGTTAGAGAGTTTTGTGGAATACTGAAAGCTTAAGGGGACACATAGTCATTGTCAGAGCCAGGAACTGAACCTGGGTGTTTGCCACACCTGGAATCAGGAAGACTCATTTTCATGAGTTCAAATCCAGCCTCAGACATTTACTAGCTATGTGACCCTGGGCAAGTCACTTTATCCTGTTTGCCTCAGCTCCTTCATCTGTAAAACAAGCTGGAGAAGGAAATGGCAAACTACTCCATTATCTTTGCCAAGAAAACCACAAATTGGGTCAGACAGTTGAAATGATTGAACAACTTCTTGGCTCAAAGGGCAGCTCTCTACCACACTGAAAAACAGAAGAAAAATCAGGAAAAAAATAAGTTTAATAAAACTAACTAATACATCAACCAAATCTGATAGTATAAGCAATATTCCACATCCAAAGCCCCCTATTTCTACAGAAAAGAGAAGTAGGAACATTTTGTCATCTCCTCTCTAGACTCAGGCTTGGTTACCATAGCTACACAGTATTCAATCTCAGATCTTTGTTCTTTCCATTTATATCACTGCTGTTATTTCATATATTGTTTCCCTGGGTGTGCTTTCTTCACTCTGCATCAGTTCACATAAGTCTTCTCATGCTTCTCTATATTCTGCCACTCATTTTGACAGTGTATCTCATCACATTCATGTAACACAATTGAATTAGCCATTCTCCAGTTGATAGAGAACTACTTTGTTGTCAGTCTTTTGATACTACCCCCCCATAAGTATGTGCACATGTATAGATGTGTATAAACACATACACACACACAATACTGAGTTGAACATTTGGATAGATATGGGACCAAACAAGGGACTTCAAAAGAGAAGCATAAAGTATGAAGAATCAAGAACAAGGAATCACTGATAGATACCGGACCCCTCTCATTTTGCTAGCCACACAACCTAAGGGAATTCAAGGAAGGCCTCAGCATTTGGGGTGTAATCCCTCTGGGGGAGGATACATGTGAGGCTTGGACACATATAAATGGGCTTCATTCTGCACTATTGAAAGGACCATCCCCATGAAGAAGTTAATGGCTCCACTGGAGTAACTAACCCTCGTGCCCCTCTCACACACAAATCTTCATTGATAATATAGTCTGACCTATTTTTTTTTTACTGGATTAATCCTGGCTTCCTTCAAGTCCTAACTAATACCCAACTTTCTATAGGAAGCCTTTCTCAATCCCTCTTAATTTTAATGCCTGCCTGATCTCTGTTAATTGTATTAATTATACATAGCTTGTTTGTACATAGCTGTTGGCACACTGTCTCCCTTATTAGACTGTGAGTCCCTGGAGAACAGGACCTGGTTTTTGCCTTTGTATCTCCAGCACTCAGGACAATACCTTCACTAGTTCATTTTACAGATGAGGAAACTGAGGCAAGCAGGATGAAGTGACTCACCCAAGGTCACACAGCTAATTAGTGTCAGTTTTCGTTTCCTTCTCTGGACAATGTGAAAGACAAAAATAGCACCTATCTCCCTGTTTGGTGTGAGAATAATATGTGGAAAGTGCTTTAATACTTTTTTATGTTAACTAGTTATTATATCTGGGTGGGCGTTTGGGAGAAGGTGGAGGGAGGCTTCAGAGGAGGAGAAGGAGGAGGAGAGGGAGGAATCTGAAGGAACTGAGCTGCTGACCAGGGCTAGGGAGAGGGAAGCCAGCAACTTTACCTGTCTCCCTCCCCCCCACTCACACACTCACATGCACAGATACTCATACATTCAAGCATGCACACACTTGACACACACATTCACATACATGCATACACATGTGCACATACATTTGGGCATGCACACATACTTTTACACATTCACATGCACACACTCATACTCTCAAGCATGCACACACTTGACACACCCATTCACATGCATACACACTGAAGTTTGCACACTCAACACACATAAATGCATGCACACTTATACATACTCACATTTGCACACATATATACACAACACACACATACATTCATTCACATTCACACATACTCCCAGCACACTTCCACAGACTCACATTTACACACATATACATATAACACACCCACTTCACACACATACACATGTTCACACTCACAGCACACTAATTTACACATACTCACATTTGCACACACATTCACACAATTGACACACGCACATACACACATTGACACTCAGTACACTTGCACACATTCACATGTGCACACATATACACACTTGACACACTCGGTTCCACACACCCACATATACATGTTCACACTCACAGCACACTAACTTATACACACATTTACACACTCACAGCACACTTGCACACACTCACATTTGCACACATATACATACTT
>NW_027185588.1:1378491-1384794 GCF_028583685.1 Petaurus breviceps papuanus
TCACAGCACACTTGCACACACTCACATTTGCACACATATACATACTTAACCCTCACTTCCATACACTCACATACACACATTCATACTCACAGCATACAGTAACTTACACACACACACATACACTTTCACATCCTCATTCACACACTCCCACAGACCCAGGGACCCACTGGCAGTGACTCCACCCATACTCCATTTCAGGTCAGGGAAGGAACCTGCCAAGTGAAGCCCAGGGGACACACCTGCAGAATGCAGGCCTCCTTTTTGCCTGCGGAGCTCAGCTGCCCTCTGAGCCTGGAGAAAGTAGTGTTGGGGGGAGGAGGAGTCTCACTTCCTGGGGCTTAAACCAGGGATGCTTTGGCCTGGTCACTGTCTTTCAGCCCTGTTCATCACAGGAACAGACAATACTAACAACTTGGCAGCTCCTCTTCCCAGCACCAATTCTCCTCGCGCCTTGGCTTTTGCTGTTGTCCTTGTTCAGTCATGCCTGACTCCCCATGACTCCCTGGACCTTAGCACACCAGGCCCTTCTACCCTCCTCTCTTTTCCTTGTCATTCAAGGCCCCACCCAGCTTTTCAGCCTTATCTCTCCACTGCTTCCCTCCATCAGAGATGTCAAACACGACACCAGATGGCCCCAAAAGGCCCACAGCACGGACCCAGATCACAATGTAACTGGGAAATATTTAATAAAATACATGAAAATACAATAATCATGGCCCCTTAATTTCCTGTCTAATGGTTTCTGGTGAGACAGTGCTATGAGAGGAGAGGTCTTTGGCCTTCCCCATCCAAGGGGGACTTGAACACAGGCCTCATGTCTCTGCCTTGGCATATGTTCATTGGTTTTAGGGTCAAGAGAGCCTTCTGATTTCTGAAGGGTCCTGAGACTGGGCCCTGCAAGGTCCAAGAGTTTGGGAGTAGTCACTGAGCCCAGGCCAGGCTTGTCAGTCCATCCTGCCCAGAGGAAACTGGGACTCAGCCTATCTACAGTGAGAATGGATGGACCATGTGGCGTCACATTAGCACACCCATTTCTATAGGATGCACCTTCCCACCTCCCCCACCACCCCAGGGTGCTTCTGTTTTTCCCCACATCTGAGCATCTCATCTATGTAGGCAGAGGGCCCTCTGAGTGAGGGAAAGGGAAAGCCTCATTGTACTCCAGTAATTCCCATTCAGCAGTTCACCAACCCTTTGGTGGTTCATGACAATGGTCTAGAGGGTCTGTGCTAAAAGAAAAAAAAATTTAATAGTGCCTGGAAATATGAGAACTCAAAAAGACAAGTTCAGGGGGACCCCTTAACATTCCTTAGCATGCCTTAAGCAATAAATAATTGCAAAATGTTGAGAATAGTAAATTGTCCTAAGGGTTCACAACACATTTTTGTTGTTGTCATTTTAAAGTGATTCTAGGAAGAAAAAACCATTGCTTGGCTACAGCCCACGTGCTCCTATAACCCCATTCTCCTTTGTAATAAAGAGATGCTGGTGGTCTGGTGTTTTATCCAGCCTACCTCTTCTTCATGACCTTCCCCAGCACAGTGAGGGAGAGTGGCTATTACCAGCTTCTCCAGAGTCTGGGGAAAAGTACCGCTTGTCCCAGTCCGGCTATGGCTCTGTTCCGTATGGAAGAAACAAATAAATATTCCGTTGTCAGAAGTGGGCACTGAGTGGGGAGAGTCTTGACCAACCTCTTTAAAAAGAGGTCAGTGCTCTGAAATCAATGGAGAAATACTTTGTGACCTCAGGACTGTGAAATGTGGCCTAGCACATAAGGCCACCTCCAGGCTCTCCAGTTGCAGCTGGTTGATCCAGGATATAGATCTTCCTATCATGACCTACATTTTAATCCAGGCCCAGACACACACATAGGCATGCAAGCACACATACACACACGGATCAACATACACATACACAGACCAACACATGAGAAATTCACCACCACACACATATATCATATCATATGATATGCAAATGCCTAAATAATACATACTTATATACTCAGAGATTCACAGAAAGGTAGATTCAGAGTTAGCAGGAATCCAAGGGGCCGTCTAGTCATAAGATAACAGATGATCATTTTTATAGATGTGGAAACTGAGACCAAGGAGATGTGACTTGTCCAAGGTAACCCAGATAGTCAGTGGCAGAGTTGAGATTCAATCCCTAATTCTCTGACTCCAGATTCAACCCTCTTTTCATGTCATCATGCTATACATATAATCATGTATGCTGATATATATGTGTGCATTCATGCATATACTCACATAGATATATGCACACTAACTTGTAAATTTATACATACTCACATTGGCATGCAAACCCATCTACTAACTTGTTCAAACACACATCTATGTTATGTAAACTTCATAGGCAGAGAATGCTTCTGAAGGCTGGGTCCTACTGAGAAGGTCTTGGCCTCCCACCACTGAGCTATTCAGAAGCACCGCCATGGGGCCATTTCAGGCCCATCAGCCCACTGTGGCCTTCCCCAGGCCCGGAAATGCCTCTCATCTGTTACAATTGCAAGGAAGAAGGAGCTCTCATGGCCATGATAGGCCCTGAGAAGCCCCCTGGCAGATGGACACCTGAGTACAGAGGTGGGGCACAGTCTAGAGAATGTATTCCATAGGCACTAACATTGCTGTGGTCCATGACTGCCTTCTTGGAGGAAGAGAAAAAGGGGAAAGAGGAAGGGTCTATTCTTTTGCTTGGGATTTTCAAAAGGATTGTGTCTCTAGGCAGTGCTGTAAACAGAAACTTTGGATGCATGGGAAAGAAAAATGTGAAATGAGACTTCAAATAAACATTGTCATTTATGAGATGAAAATAATACATCAAGTTACTAATACAAATTCAATTGTGAAACCATTGGCTTAGATACAGTGGCCCAAAGCCCCATGCAGGGTGGCCCTGGGACATTGCACTGTGGGGAGAGACCTCAGAATATTAACCCATGGGGAAAAGACCCACTTCCTGAGACTGCTCTGGGTAGGCCTGTGAGGGAGGGGCAAGAAAGAGAACCAAACACCAAACCACCTGCCAACCTACCGTGTTAACTAATTAGTCTTCCACCTATAATGTTGAAGGATCACAAAGGCTCACAAATGTAAACGTAGCAAACTGCAAAATCTTGTAAGATCATTTAAAAGGGTTGTGGTCTCTAAATGTTGGTGCCCTGGAACAAAGCCCTACTGCCCTGCCCTATTGATGGCTTCAACCCCAGAAATGTTTATGTGGCAGCAGAAGAATTGGGGGAAAGCATATAGTTCATACTTTTCAGGAATTCAGTTCCATCCATTCAAGAAGTACCCATTAAAATTTGACTATGTTCCAGGTATTGTGCTAGGTTTTGATGATGTAAGATAAAAATGAAGCAATACCTGCCCTCAAGAAGCTTGTATTCTGCTGGACAGAAAACAGCACAGAGGCAAAATATGCGAAGTAGTTGGGTTAGGGAGAGTACTAAGTAAGGAAGGAAGTCTCAAGGGAAGCTGGGGATCCCAAGAGGTGGAGATGAAGGAGGACTTTCTAGGCATGGGGATAGCCTGTGCAAAGGCATGGAAGTGAGAAATGGGCACAGTAGGACAGTTTGGCTAAGATAAGTGTTTGTGATAAGAGTGATATGAAATCAATCTGGAAAGAGAGGCTGGAGTCTGATTACAGAAGGCTTTAAATTGCAAACAGATGTTTGTATTCTATTTTAGAAACAAAAGAGAACTACTGAAATGAATGACCAGGGAAGTAAGGTAGTTGCCTTTGCACCTTAGGAATATTAATTTGGCAATTTTATGGAGGATCAGTTGGAGAGGAGAGGAGCTGGATGTCTCCAATTAGGAGACTTATTGCTGCAATATTCCAAGTGAAAGGTAATAAGGATCTTAACTGGAATGGTGGCCATGTGGGTGGAGAGAGAAGGCCACATTTGAGGGACACAATATGGAGTTAGTATGACAGGATGTAGCAACTGTGTCTTTCTTCAAAATTAGGAAAGTGAATTAGGCAGCTAGTAGGTGCAGTGGGTCCAACACAGGGCATGGAGTCAGGAAGAACTAAGTTCAGATCTAACTTTAGACGATTACTAGCTGGGGGACCCTGGTCAAGTCACTTTAATCTCAATTTGCCTCAGTTTCCTTATCTGTAAAATGATGATAATAATAATAATATCCACCTCCCAGGATTGTTATGAGAATTAAATGAGATAATATTTGTGAGCCTGGTACATAGTAAGCATTATATAAATGTTGGCTGTTATTATGATGTGAGAAAGAGGGGTGGGAGAGGCAGATAGAATACATTTGAGACGCTTATGGGACATCCAAGTGGAAATATCAGGCAGGTGGTTGTAAGACACAGGACTGGAGCTCAGGAGAGAGATGAGGGGCTGGATATATACTTTGGGGGAGTCATCTGCATAGAGATGATCATTAAATCCATGGGAGCTGTTGAAATCACCATGAGACAGTGTATGCTTCTCAGCCTGGTGTCAAAGAGACCATTGTACATTTCCAGCCATTAAGTCACTTGATTCCCTCCCTCCCTTCCTTCTTCCCTCCCTTTCTTCTTCCCTGGAATTCAAGGTGCTGTGAACAAGCCATGATCTTACTCCCCATCTTTGTCTTTCTAGACCTGGAATTTCTTTCTTCCCGCTGTTAGATTCCTATCCATCCTTCAAAGCTCAATTCCAACACCATTTCCTCTGGGAGGCCTTCCTTGTATGTTCCTTCAGTTGGCAGCTGCCTTTGTCCTCACCCAACACGCTTATCACAACTAGTATTATCAATGATTACTAGAGTTATCTGGGTTTGTCTTACAGTCCCACTGAGTCATTAGCTGCCTAAGGGCAGGGCCTCAGTCTTATTTATACTCTTTCTCTTCCCTAATACCTAGTTTGCAAACAAAGAATGGAATAAACACTTGTTAAAGGGCTCAGTTGGGATTATTATCCAAGAAACCAGAAGTTCTCCTTCCTTTTCTAAGAGCATCTTCATGAAACACATGGAAGGTGAGATCCTTCCTTGTTCACAGAGCAAAGACAGATCAATCAGAACGTGAGCCTGGCTGGGGGGTGCTGAAGGACAGGGCAGGGTCCCAGCTGATGCTACTAGAGGGGGATTCCCCAGGCTCGCTCTTCCTGCTTTTTGGAACACAGCCCTGAGGCATCTGTTCTTCAGTCTCTGTGAATAGCTTTCTCAACCTCTCCATAAGTGTGTAGGATTTTAGGGTTGTCACGAAACTTAGAGAGCCTCTAAGCCAAACTAGAAAGTCAGCCTGGGTTCAAAACCTAGCCTGACTACTTCCTGCCCTCTCTGAACCTTATCTGTCAACACTCACAAGTTCTCTTCTGGCCTATGAACTCTAAATCCCAGGCTTGTATAGGCAGGATGACATGGCAGGGTTGTGATGTGAACCCAGACCTCTCTTTCTACCATATGATAAGGAAAAGCTCCTATTTCATCTTCTTTTCCATTGGACAAGTCCTTTACTTTATCCTGTTTGCCTCAGTTTCCTCATATGTAAAATGAGCTGGAGAAAGAAATGGTAAACCACCCCAGTGTCGCTGCCAAGAAAACCCCAAATGGGGTCACAAGGAATTGGACATGACTATAAAATGTACACAAGGTGATTAGAGAGCTGGGTTCAAGTCATGCTTCTGACACATAATGGGTTTGTGATCTGGGCAAAACATGTAATCTCTCAGGGTTCCAGGTAACTCTATGAAACTCAATTCTGCCCATGATTCTCAGGACCATTTCTCAGTCTCTCCATCTGCTGCCTTCTCATGGATAAGACTTCCACCTCTAGTCCCCTCCTCTGCCTGGGAAGTTGGTCCTGCAACCTCCTTTTGAGGAGATGCTCACGCGAGCCATGCCCCCTCAAACCCAGATCAGCCCAAGACTCCCCAGACTCCTTCTAGACCTCGCCCCTGCAAGGAGGTGCTCCCTACCCCTTTTCGTTTCACTCTTTTAGCTGTTTTCTTACATTAGACAGTAAGATTCTTGAGGGCAAGGATTGTCTTTCTTGTTGCTATATATGTATCCCCTTGGAATAGTTACGGGGTAAGCATTTAACACGTGTTTTCTTTCTCACCCTCTCCCTCTCCATCTCTGGGTCTCTTTCTACTTCCATCTATCTGTCTCTTCCCTCTCCCCCTTTTCTCTTTCTCTCTCTCTGTCTCTGGCTCTCTCTCTGTCTCTGGATCTTTCTCTGTCTCTCTCTTCTTTCTCTGTTTCTCTCTGTCTCCTTCTGTCTCTTTCTCAATCTCTCTCTCTCTCTCTCTCTCTCTCTCTCTCTCTCTCTCTC
>NW_027185588.1:1384894-1392760 GCF_028583685.1 Petaurus breviceps papuanus
TCTCTCTCTCTCTCTCTCTCTCTCTCTCTCTCTCTCTCTCTCTCTCCACTTCCATCTCCCCCATACACACTGATAAAATCATCACTCTTTATTATTATTTTTTTTTGCAAAGTAGCAAGTACTAGCCTAGACCCTGGGTTCCTAGGGATAAAAGAGTAAACACCAAAGCACAGACGCTGAATTGGAGGAGGGAAGGAATCCCCAGTATGCACATGGATAAAAAAATACAAATAAATACAAACTCTGGAGGGGGAGGAGGAGGAGACACTACCAAGTACAGGGGAAGGGGACCAGGAGAGGTTTCCTCCAGGAGGTGGCTCTTGGCCTCAGCCTTGGAGCCTGGGGCTTCCAAGAAGCAAAATTGAGGAGAGAGAGCATTCCAGGCCCTGGGACAGCCTGGGTGGGAAGGACCAAGCTGGTAGATGGAATGTCCAGTGTGGGGAACTGCACAGCAATTAGCAAGCATTTATTAAGCACCTACAGTGTGCCAGACACCATGCTAGGCTCTTGAGGACACAAGTTCAGGAAAGGAAGCAAAGCATTTCCTTACTTCCAATGTACTTATATTCTAACAGGGAAGACCGCATGGATAAAAGAATATATATATGGAAGTGGTTAGGGGGCACAGTGAATAGAGCACAGGACCTGAGTTCAAATCCAGCCTCAGACACTTAACACAAAAACTAGCAGTGTGACCTTGGGCAAGTCACTTAACCCCAATTGCCCTCCAAAAAACAACAACAAATATATGTATATGTATAGCTATGCCCAAAATGAATACAAGGTCGTTTGAGGAGGGCAGGCACTAGCAATGATGAGGCTCATTCAGCCCCAAATTCCTCCCAGTGCCTTCCTTTATAGAGGACAGAAACTGGACTCTCAGATCAGGGGACTCTGCATTTGGGTTCAGCTCCTGCGGGATATCTCCTTCCCCACACTCTTTTCTGCCTCCTTTTGTTCCTTGTCTCCTCCCCTGCCCCAGATTGTCAGCTCCTTGAGGGCAGGGACTCAGGGACTGTCTTTCTTTGGGGAGGGGGGTTATTGTATCCACAGAACTTGGTACATGTTGTTGTTCAGTCTTTTCAGTCATGTCTGGCTCTGTGGCCCCACTTGGGGTTTCCTTGGCAGAGACACTGTGGTGGTTTGCCATTTCCTTCTACAGCTCATTTTCTAGATGAGGAAACTGAGGCAAACAGGGTTAAGTGACTTACCCAGGGTCACCCAGCCAGTAAGTGACTGAGATCAAATTTGAATTCAGGTCTTCCTGACGGCAGGTCTGGTAGTCTATCCACTGTGTCACCAAGCTGACCATTGCCTGTCACAGAGTAGGTGCTTGTTGGATTGGATTAGTAAAGGCATCATATGGAGGGATATACTTGAGCTGGGTTACGAAAGCAAGCAAGGACAACCAGAGTTCAAGGGGAAGAAGGGGCAGTTCCAGGCATGGGGACAACCAGTGCCAAATAGGTCAGTTTGTCTAGAATAGAAAGCACTTGGGAAGAGGCTGGAAGGTAGGATAATGGGCCATAAGCTTGAGAAGGTAGGCTGAGCCAGATTGTAAAGAGCTTTTACAGGGGCATGCTGGAACCAGTTCCTAGTAAGCTGATTGTTAAATTTTCAACCAGCATTTATGCCTTGGGAAATTGGCAAGCTACAAATCAAGACTTGATGTTGTTTTGTTGATTGTCTAGACTTAAGAAAAATGATGGAGAAAATGTAGATTAAACTTGAAAGTCCTGCTTTGGTTGTTAAACATTGGTCAGAAAATCCCCAGCTTTCAGTATCAAAGAGAGCATTTTTCAATTTGATTTTAGAGGCAATCAGGAGCCACTGAACTTCTAGAACAGGGGAGTAACATGGTTAAATGTAACCTGCCTCTTCTACCTGCCTAGATGTAAATGGAGCTGAAGCATTCCCTGATAGAGGTGTAGCCTCCAAGTCCAGAGGAGCCAATTCCAAGCCCCCACAGGGTCAACGTCTCTTCTAGATGGATCCAAATAGTAACACACAAATGTTTAATGATGAGTTAACTTTGCTGGGGTTAAATGTTTATGGAATACTCCTAACCACCGTCAGTCTCATCTTAGAGGTGAAGAGAGCCTGAGGGACAGGAGTGGGTGCAAGGCATCATACATCACGTTTGCTGAATTGAATTGAATCTTGTCCAACTCCTCATGTTACAGAGGAAGACTCTGAGATCCAAAACCAGGCATAGGGGTTAGAGTAACGTGCCCAAGGTTGCACAGCAAGTCAGTGGCCAAGCCAATTCTAGAGTTTGGCACTCCCAGCTCCTCTGCCAGAACTCTCCCCACTGGACTACCTTGCCCTCTCACCTTAAGCACTTGTCCCTAAAATCTTCCTCTTTTCCAAGTCCAGGCAGGAAGGATAGGCTTGTGTGAGAGGTGTTTTGTTAGCACACTTACTGAGTCCTTGGGTTTGCTTTCCAAGTTGGAAATATCAGGTGGTTTCCATTATTAAATATTTACCCTCCCCTTGGCTCCTGTGTCATGGAAACACCACACCAGGATGAGCAAGGAAGAGGAAACACGAGTGATAGGAAGGATGCCTTACCACTGGGTGGGCAGGTCTTGATTTCTGCAAAGTCTGACACCTGGGCTTCCTGCTCTTTTCTAAAGGTATGAGGTTAGCAAAGACCGGAAGGCAGGAGGCAATACCATCCAGGCTCTGGGCTCCAGGCCCATTTCTGCTATCTTTCTGGGTGTCCCCAACTGGGACTGAGTCTCAGTATTCCCTTCTGGAAAATGGGAATCATTTGCCTCTGCCTCATAGAGAAGGTGGGAGGAAAGATGAGGATCCCAAAGAACTGAAGGGTTCAAACCCCAGCTCTGCCATTCACTTCAACTGGATGACTCAGTTTCCTCATCTGTCAAATGAGGAAGTTAGACAAGAGGACCTCTGGTTCAGATCTAATTCTATTAAACTATGACCTTGTGGTTTGGTGCTATCATTACTTCCATTATCAACTATCTCTATGACGTCTTTCCTGATTCCTTCCCCACTCTCCTCACCCCCACTGGTCAGTGCCCTGCCTCCCAAAACTACCTCCAACTGATTTTGCACATAATCTGCATATAACTACATATGCACATGTTTCTTCTCCATTCAAATGGAATGTAAGTTCCCAGAGAGTTGTTTCCTCTTTGCCACTGTCCTCAGTTCCTGGCACAGTGCCTAGAATGGTAATCACTTAACAAATAAATAAACAAACAAACAAATAAAGTATACGTGTGTGTGCGTGCGTGTATTTGTAGATCAATTGGAGAGGGCACTATCTTGGAATCAGCATCACACACCATACCCCAACAATCCCTTCTGGAAGGCAGAGACAGGGTTTGATGTTGTCTTTCCCATACTGCTGTCCAGTTGTTTCAGGCATGGTCAAGTCTTCATGACCCTACTTAAGGTTTTCTTGGCGGAGATACTGGAGTGGTTTGACATTTCATTCTCCAGCTCATTTTACAGATGAGGAAACTGAGGCCAACAGGGTGAAGTGACTTGCCCAGGGTCACACGACTAGGAAGTATCTGAGGCCAGATTTGAACGCTGGAAGACAAGTCTTCTGATTCCCATGCTTAGTGCTCTATCCATGTCTTTCTCATTAGGCCAGCACTAGCTCTATAAATGTCATGGATTAGCCCGGCACTTAGAACAGTGCCCGGCACAGGGTAGGAGCTTAATAAATGTTTATTAACTGACTGGTTAAGTAGGGGCAGTAGTGGGAAGAAGGCTTAACTTGGAGTCAGCAATGCCTGGATTCCAATCTGCCACAGACAGTTCCTAGGAATCCCTAGATGTCTTTAAGGCCTATTTGTGGTGCTTCTAGAACTACCTTGGCCTCTTCGAGGCCCTTCCTTGGGCTTAGTACAGAGGATAGGAATGGAAATGGACGTATTCAATCAATGTATGCTCACTGACACAGGGAACTGAAAAATGAAGAACACCCCTCCCTCAGTAGTCACTCAGGTGCCTTCTCTGTACTTAGTGCCTTAAAGAATGCCCATTAAGAAGCAGGACTTGAAACCAGGTCTCCTCAACCTTGATCCAGACTCTCTATCCTCCATGCTGCTATTGCCTTTCATAAATAAGTGCTCGGTGAATTGATTTGAATGAAAACCTCAGATGCTTGCTATCAAGCATCCCTCCCTCCCTAGCGACCCATTCTTTCCAAGCTCGCTTGGCAATGGTGACCTGCAGAGGGCCAAGAATGGAGGAGAGAGGGCAACAGACCCCTGGCACCTCCTGGGCCTTTGGCGTCCAGCTTGGCCATCGGTTCCTCTCTCTGCTCCGTTGGGAAGCAATCCTCCCAATAGCTCCCCAAACAGTATGGGCATCTTGGCCTAGAGAATAGAGGCCTAGATCAGGACCATGAAAACCTGGTTTCAGACCCTCCCTCTGACACACACTGGCTATGAAATCATAGCTAAGCCATCCTCTGAGTATCAGCTCCCTCACCAAAGAAATGGAGGAAATACTAGTGCTATGATGCATCAAGAATTGGCCTCAAGACCTGCAACACCTGGGTCCAAGTGGCAGCTCGTACACGTGCACTGGGTGCCCCTGTGCCGACTTTTTAGAGCCCTGGGTAAATCTCTAAGGTTTTCTGCGGCAGAGGAGGGGCCACCTGCATTGTTAGAGAGAGTTTCCTCTTCTGGGAGTTCCTAATAACCAGTGTAATCACAGTCCCTATCCCTACTGCCTGTGCGATAAGGTAGTTATGAGGCTCAGATGAAATTTGAAAGCGCTACATACATATCACTTACTATGGTTGCTGTTCTGAGACTCACCTTAAGGGTCACAAGGACTAGGGGTTCTGGCTTCAAGTCCTTGAGATGCTAGATAACAAATAGGATCTCCTTAGGATGCAAACCCTTTGGATCAAAGGTCTACATCTGGAGGATGCCTAGGACATCATCCGGTCTAAGCCCCTCATTTTGCAGATGGGGAAACTGAGGCTAAGGTACCCAAGGTCTGACTCATAGCAAGTGACAGAGATGGGATCTGACCCCTGGGCCCCTGCCTCTTAAATCTCACTTTCTTTCCACTGTATGTACCATGCTGGCTCTCCCAAGCCAGGAACTGCCATCCTGAGACACTTGTCCTTTTGACTCTAATTGCTACAGCATGCTCTAAGGTCATGTCAAGATATATACCCTTGCCCCCCAGATTTCTCATCCCCTAGGAGAAGGCCTTTCTCCCTTGCTCCCCAGAGGTCACATCAGGACAGAGGAGCGTGCCACCCGAGGCAGGCAGCTCTGGCCAGGAGCCTCGGTAACGAAATCCCCCAGGGGACCGCTGGGACACCTCCAGGCCAGCACTGGATCCCATGGCAACATGGCAGAGAGCACTGGGGCCCAGCCCAGAGGAGCCCAGCCCAGCCCAGGCCAGCTCCCCAGCTCCCTCATATTGACATTGGCTCAGGGGCTAGGCAGCCTGTTTATCCAGAGAGACTTGGAAACAATGAGGCTGATTCTAATGCGCCAGCTGGGGAGGGGGGGAATGGAGGGCAGGGGCCCAGAAGGGCAGAGCAGACCCAGAGGGAGGCTTTGAATATTAATGTCTTTGCTCCCACTCCACTCTGTCTGGGAAGCCCTTCAGTTCTGCAGGCAATTAGGACCAGGAGAAAAGAAGGAAAGCTTCCCTCCTGGCCTAAGGCTCCAGACAGACTTCCAGGAAGATTCAGAGCTGAAAGAGATCTTAATGGGTCATCAAATCCAATCTCACTCCACATCACTTACTTTACAGATAAGAAACTGAGGCCAGAGAGGCCTTAACTTGGCCAACACCATCCTGGTAGAGCCTCAGTCAGAAGCCAGGAACCCCGCAGTGGGTTGCCACCAGTTAGACTTGGGGCAGCAGTTCAGATATAGATAGGATTTATGATGGTGGTTCATGGAGAAAGGGTCAGTAAGTTAGTCAATAAACATTTCTTAAATGCCTACTACGTGCCATGGATTGTGCTAAGGGCTGTGGATACAAAAAAAGACAAAAACCTTCAAGGAATTCCCATTCTAATGGAGAAGACAATGAAATATTACAGGATAAATCAAAGAATTTGGGAAATCAGAGAGGTTTCTTTAAAAGATGGGATTTTAGTTGGGAGCTGAAAGAAGCCAGGAGGTAGAGTTGAAGAGGGAGCTGGGAGATGGGAAGTCTTGTACAAGGAATAGCCGGGAGACCAGGGTCATTGAGTCACAGAGCCCCTGGGGAGGGGGTGGGAGTCAGGATTTAGTTTGGGATTAGAGAAGGGTTTGGGACTCATAGCCTGGAAGGGGGCATAGACTTTAAGAAGTTATTTGTTAGCTAGGATCTGAGTTAAAGTTAAGATTAGGGTGGGAACATTAAAGGTCTTGGTAGAAATCTTATTCATATCAGAGATTGGGTCACTGGCAGCTTTCCATGATGATGGATGGACTTGTTCCACAGATACACTGAGAATGGAGACTGATTCTGAGCTCAGTCACACAGAGGACCCCATCTACACAGGATAGCTGTGTAAACAAGCAAAGCGTTTCCAGACTTGATTGGGGAGAGAAGACAAATACCTAGCCTACATCTTGAAGATAAAATCTGGGATTTAAGACTTCGATTGTCTAGCCACAAGCTTGGACCGATATTTAGGCTACTCAGTGGGAGAAACAAAGGAGGACCAGTCCCAGTCCCTGCCCTCAGAGAGCTCCCAGTTTGGGGGACAAAGATCCAGGCCCTGCTCTTGGGGCCCTGATAGTCTGGAGAGACAGACCCTGCGCTCAGGGAACTCACAGTTTAGAGTTAAAAGAGCGAGGAGACCAATCTCTTGCATGCTGGGAGAAGAGAAGATGAAGATGGTGTGAGGAATACAGGCAGCCTGTTGAGGACCTGGGCTGTGAATGGAAAGTGGCCTGGAGGCCTGGCCCTGGCCAGGAGAAGGGGCCAAGGTAGTAGAGTGGAAGGCACACTGACTTTGGAATCAGAGTGCTCTGGGTTCAACCTTTTACTCTGCCATGTACTAGCTGTGAGATTCTGAGTGAACCATGTGGGCCTCAGTTCATAAAATGAAGGTACTAGATTGGACGACTTCGAAGGCACCTCCCTTCTTAATCCTGTGATCTCCTGATACTACTACCAGATAGCTTTACATACCAGGCAGTTCTTTTGTAAACTCTTTCCTGCCCCCCATACCTCCTTTCCTTAATGGCAACCACAGAGTATGGTTTGTCTCTAAGGAATCAACACTCCAACTTTCATGGACAATCCCTTGTTGCCACTGCCCAACTCAGATGCCCTCCATTCTCAAACCTAATAAGGATTATTGTAGCTTCAGCCTTCTTTGGAAACTCCCAGAAAATTTCCCTGACTCTCACAGAGTGGCTGGGGGCAGGGGATCAGCTAGCACCTGTTAAAAATATGTCAGTCTCCGTACTTGACCTTGGAAAACAGCCATCCAGGAGGATAATAGCGGGCATGTATATCATATTTAAAGGCTTGCAATGCCCTTTATGTACATTTTTTCTCATTGGAATCTCACAGAAACCCCTACAGTCAGGTGCTAACAGTATTAAGATCCTTGCTTTAAAAGGGAGGAAGGTATAGACCCTGCCTCATGGAGTTCATAGTCTTTATGGTTAAAGGAGTAAAAAGTGAGAGAGAGGAACCTGCCCATCACAGGAAGCATTTCATAGGTCATAAATGTAGAACTGGAAGGGATTTGAGAGGCCATTTATATAGACAGAGGCCCTGATATGTATAAATGTATATATATATACATATATATATACACATATAGAGAGAGATGGATAGATGGATGGATGGATGGTTGGATTAGATAGATAGATAGATAGATAGATAGATAGATAGATAGATAGATAG
>NW_027185588.1:1392770-1404653 GCF_028583685.1 Petaurus breviceps papuanus
GGATGGATGGATGGATGGATGGATGGATGGATGGATGGATGGATGGACGGACAAACGAACATATAGCTAGATGGACAAAAAGGCAGACAGACCTGAAGTCCCTCCTCCAGTTGGGAGCTTTCAATCAGTTCCACTTTTTGCAGATGTGCAGTTTGTGGATGATCACATTTGGAGAAGCCACAAAGCTGGGAGGGATTGGATCGCCAAATCAGAATCCTCCAGAGGATCCTGATGGGGCTAGAGCATTGGGCCAAATGGAACAAGATGGACCGTGATAAGGATAACTCTAAAATCTCATGCTTGCATTGCACATGATGAGGTGGAGAACACGGTTGAATGGTTGGATATTAGGGGAATACAAGCTTAGTATATGTCAAAAGTATAACATGGTGGCCAAAGAGGCCATCACATTTTGGGGCTGGTCTACAAGAGACAATCTTCTAGGAATGCTTGAAATCAGGAAGACCAAGGTTCGAATCCTGCCTCAGTTACTTACTACCTGGGTGGCCTTGGGCAAAATCACTCCATTTTTCTGTGCCTCAGTTTCCTCCTTTGTCAAATAAGGGGGGGATAGCTTCCAACATCCCTGTCATCTCTAGACCATTGGTTTTTGTTTTTTTTGGAGGGGGAAGGCAGGGCAATTGGAGTTAAGTGACTTGCCCAAGGTCACATGGCAAGTAAGTGTTAATCTGAAACCGGATTTGAACTCAGGTCCTCCTGACCCCAGGACCAGTGCTCTATTCACTGTACCACCTGGCTGCCACTATAGATGTCTTTTCAACACATGTCATCTTTCCTGTTAAATAGTCAATAAAAAAAAATCTATTAAACCACAAATATGTACCAGGCACTGAGCTGAATGTTAGAGATACAAGGAAAGGCAAAAGTCAGTCTTTGCCCTCAAGGAGTTCAGTCTATTAGGGGATAAAACCCACAAACAACCATGTAGCAAAAAGCTATAGGTCAGAAAAATAGGAGATGACCAGCGGAATGAAGAGGAATCTGGAAAGTCCTTAGCACAATGCCTTGTATGTTGTTGTTCTTCAGTCCTGTCTGACTCTCCGTGACCCCATTCGGGGTTTTCTTGGCAGAGATATTGGAGTGGTTTCCCATTTCCTCCTCCAGCTCATTTTACAAATGAGGAAACTGAGGCAAACAGGGTCAAGTGACTTGCCCAGGGTCACACAGCTAATAAGTATCTGAGGCCACATTTGAACTCCAGAAGATGAGTCTTCCTGGCTCCAGGCCCAGTACTCTACCCATTGTGCCCAGCTAGTAGTCTTATTGTTAAGTGTTTATTGAATTGAAAGGTTTCCTGTAGAAGCTCCTTGCTGGCAGGAACTGTTTCATTTTCTCTTTGAGCCTCCAGTGCCTGGTAGGGTGCCTGACACATAGTAGACACTTAGTAAATGCTTAATTGATTGATTTATCAATCCACTGTTCAAACTAGGTGGGTGAAGAATCTTGAGATCTTGCCATAGAAGGGTCGGTTAAAGGACCTGAAAATGTTAAATATGGAGAAGGCTGGTGGGAGGTGGGTGTAGGAGAGGACATGATAGCTGTATTCAAGTATTTGAAAGGTCCATATGAGGAAGATGAGGCTTATTCTGCTTGGCCTCAGAGGACAGAACAGGTGGAAATCATAGGAGGTGAATGGAAGTTTAATGTGAAGAAAAGCTTTCTAACAAGAGGAGCTGGTTAAAGGTGAGAAGGGACTTCCTCAGGAGAGAATGGCTTCCCCCTCACTGGAGGCGATCCTGAGAAGGCCACAGGACTGCTGGCTGGGTGTGTTGTAGCTGGGATTCTCCCTCACCTACAGTTAGAGCCCGGCAGACCAGTAGAAGGCCAAGCAGGTGGGCACTCAGCACAACGAAAACAGTTTTACTCCTGCCTCAGTTTCTGACTACCTGTGTGACCATGATGTCTTTGTGTTGTATCCTCTGTCTATCCATCCTTCCATCTATCTATCATCTGTCTCTCTGTCTGTCTATCCATCTATCTGTTTATCTATTTCTCATCTATATCTATCATCTATCTACCCATTATCCATCCATCTGTCCATCCATCCATCTATTTATCTACCTATCTCTCATCTATAGCTAGCTATCATCTATCTAGTTATCTATATCTCATCTACTTCTATCTATCTAGGTGTTTGTCTGTCTGCCTGTCTATCTATCTATCTATCTATCTATCTATCTATCTATCTATCTATCTTTGTCCATCCATCCGTCTATCTATTCATCTCTCTATCCATTCATCAATCTATCAATCTATCTATCTATCTATCTTTATCTATCTATCTACACATCAGGACTTCTATCTATATAAATGGCCTCTCAGGTCCCTTCCAGCTCTAAATTTATGACCCAGCTGGTGAGAAGTCGAGGTTTTCCAGAAGAAGACAAACCAGCCTGCAGAAGGGGCTAGAGACTGAGTCACAGGGGTGTAGGTCAGAGCAACTCAGGCTGATTAGCCTAGAGGAGAGAAGCCTCAGAGGAGTCTCGAGGGACTGAGAAGTGTCTACAAGTAGATAAAGGGTGGTTCTGTAGACCACGTGGCTTGGACTTGTTCTTCACGGTCCCAGAGGGCAGAAGTCAAAAGTGGGACTTGGTGGAATCAGAATTCACCTCCTTGTATGGAAAACCTGAGTAGTCATTAAAAAGCATCCCAAAGTAGACCAGGTTATCTTACACCAGGAGTTAGGAGGGGATGGGGAATGAGTTGCCCATCACTTGAAGGTTTCCAAGTAGATGCTAAAAAAATTGCTTGTCATAAATGTTGCAGAAGAAGATTCCTGCCCAGGTATGGGTTGAACCAAATGACCTTCAAAGTCCCTTCAAATTCTGTGGTGCAGTGGAAAGGACACTGGCTCTGGATTCCAAATATTGTTGTTCTGAAGCTTACTAGCACATGGGCTTGGCGGAGAGTAGGTGCTTGGTAAATGCTTGTCGATTAATTATTAACTGTGTGAACTTGGGAGAGTCCCTGAGCCTCAGTTTCCTCATTTATAAAAAAAAAAAAAGGGGGGGGGGTGGGCTGGATAGTCTCTGAGGCTGCTTCCAGCTCTCTCTCCATTTAGGAGCCTATGATTCTTAGAGCTTAACTCCCAGGGAGCTCAGCATCCCGACTGTGACCCTATCCAGGCCACAATGGCAGTCCCTGGAAGGCCTTAATTTTCTCTTCTTTTCATCAGTCCTCCCAGGTGATGGAGGAACAAACCTAAACCACTGGGGTTGAACTGAGACCCAATGGTGAGGCGATAAGCCACTGAGTCTGGTCAGGGACAGGATGACCCAACCCTTCACTGCTAAGCATTCATAGGGAGAGCCTCCATCCACTCCGCACTCCCTACCCCCCACCCCACCTCCACCTCCCCCAAGGAAGGAAAATTGGCAACAATCTTGAGCTAAAGGGCAAAAGGATTTTTTTTAGACAAGAACAAACCCCATGAATGTATTTTCAGACATTTAATTATAACCCTTTCAAAGCAATAATTCCCATAACAGATGGGCATCTGTCAGTAATATCCTAACAACAGGAGACACCACGCTCCGTCTGATGTTATTAACACTGGTTATTATGTGTGTTCAAAAGTCACGGACTCCAGGAGGAATATTCATATAAAAAACAGAAGCTAAGCATAGCCACAGCCCGACTAGATTCAGCCAGAGAGCCAGCTTAATAACCCAACATGCTGAAATGTGTGATTTTTCCCAGAAATGTTTATACAGAGCCAGACGCACCTTTCCCCGAACTCTGGCTAGTCAGCCAGCCTGGGGATGTTTACAGGCCCCTTGGTGCTGCCTGGCAGGCTGCCTGCCCAACCCTACAAACAAAAGGAACTCAGTCTTCCCTCAGACCCATCACCTGAGACACCTTATAGGGAGGGATTCCAAACTGCCCTGAGGGGGCTTGTTTATTGAGTGCCTACTGTGTGGCAGACTCTGTGCTAAGGGGAAGTAGTCCTGGGGTTCTGGAGTCTAAGGGCTGAGGTTTGAATTCCAGCTCAGCCACCTATTAGCTATGTGACCTTGGGTAAATCACTTAAAGTCTCTAGGCTTCTATTTCCTCATTTATCTAATGAGAGGGTTAGATGATCATCTCTAAAACACCATCTGGCTCTAAATCTATGGAAGCCCTTCCTTTCTCCCTCTCAGAAGTAGCAGATTTTTGGACAGGCTTAGATCCTGCAGAGGCTCTTATCACTAATTTTCTGGCTCTAAACAGCACTCACCCTGGAGCCCCAGACAGAATTACCTTTGTGTAGTCAAATGCTATTCAATGTACAACTTAGACTAGGTCTAGGATTAGGGATAGGGACTGAATCTGTGATTTCCTTAGCATAGGGACCTCTCTGGTGAGGGAGAGTTGCCTAGAGCACTGAGAGATTTAGGGATTTGTCCAAGGTTACACAGTCAGTGTGTTTGAGATTGGACTCTGCATCAGTTCACTCAAGTCTTCCAAAGTTTCTCAGAATCCATCCCTTGTACATTTCTTATGGCACTCAGGGTTTCCTGGCTTTGAGGCTGGCTCTCTAACCACTGACAAGTATAGAGTGTGTGTATGCATGAATTGTGTATGTGTGTGTGTGTGTGTATACAGTTATCCATCCCACATCATAGGGGCTAGAGGCACAGTGCCCCTACAATTTGGAAAAACCGCACAAAACTTTTTGGCCTTCCCTTCAATCTGAGAAGTCTGAATTTTTTTTCTTTTTCTTTTATGGGATGTTTGCAGTACTTTATTGCAAAATTTTGGTTAAGTATTTGGCCATAGGCTCTGGTTACTGCCAAAACTCTCTCCAAATTTCCATTTAATTTCTTATGCTGACCACAATATACCAAAATCATGATAGGGAAAGTTGTGATGTAGAAGGGAAAATTGTATAAAATGTTACTTTATTGATGGAATCTGTGTGTGGGGAATACATAGTATATGTATATATAGATATATGCATATAATGATAATTTATTTCCTCCATGAAAAAATGCTAAAAAAATAAAAGACTTGAAAGCATCTAACTGACAAAGACTTAAACAAGCAGCGGTAATTTATAACTACTATTATGCTCTCTCAGGAGGTTGGTACTTACAATATCAAAACATGAAATACTTTGTGAGATGGTCGAATACACATTTCCCACTCAATTCCCATCATAGACCAAACCAGGCCAGAGTTTGGGACTCCTCTGTGTTCGCCTTCTCCAATAAGGCTATAGTTGTAGAATGTCCTTCCTGCTTCTGCTCAGCTTCTACTGAGGGGCCCATGAACTTCTCACCTCTAGAACTCAAGAGGCTGCCTTTCTAAGACTGGACACATCCTTCTCAGGTTTGCCTTTCTATCTGTCACCTATGGTGTGGGAAGGAACACAGGACAAAAGAGACACAGAGGAGACCAAGGCCTATAGCTACCATCAATCTGCCCAGGGGTGGGGAAGGGTCCCAAGGTTACATGATGCTAGATTATGGGCATAGAGAGAGAACAAGAGAGACCCAGAGTGGAATCCCTACTTGTATAGTCTGCTGAGTGGGTTGCCCATCCTCTCTAACCCAATTTTTGTTTGTTTATTTATTTAGTTTGCTGTACTGGGCTGCCTTGTATTCAACTGTTGGAAGTCCAGATATTAGGAATCAATCAATAACAGCTTAATCTCAGCCATTACAAAGGGTGGGTGTGGACCCAAGAGGAGGCCCCCCCCCCCCACAGTTTATGCATCATCCCAAATGAACAAGACCTTTGGCACTGAGCCATGCCTTTCAACAGAAGTTCCCACCCCTGAAGACCCATCCCAACACTTACTCCATGAGACGCACTCCCATCCTTCCCCTCTCCCCAATCACATTTTTGGACTGGACCCAGGACTTAATTGATACAGAGAGACCTGGGACCTATTTAAGGTCATGGGGGAATGGGAAAAAACAAAACAAAACAAAACTTTTTCTCCCAACACAGAGCTATACTCACTTTGCAAATTAGAAAGTTGTATGACTCATCACTTGTAGTCAGTCAGTAAACATGTATTAAGCACCTACTATATGCCAGGCACAATACTAAGTTCCAGGGATACAAATATAAAAAGAAAGAAAGACAATCCTGGCCCACAAAAAGAAACTGAAAAAGCAGGGTGGCCAGCAAAAGGAGGGGGTGGAAATTTTCAGGTGAGGGGGGGGGGGAAGATGGAGTCAAGCCCAAAGGACCACAGCTGGGGGAAAATGAAAATATGGCTGGTCTTGCTCAAAGAGTTGAGATTTGAACCCAAGACCACTGACTCCAAATCCATCCCTCTTCCTATTATGTGATGTAAGACAACTTTATTCTAATTCCATTTAGCCAGCATTTTAATTTTTTCTTATTCTAAACTTGACAAATATATATATATATATATGTATATATGAACATTTCCTTATATGAAGATGCCAATGCAGTTGACCATCACTGGCTCTCTTCTCCTTCCCAGTTCATTCCCCAATGTTGTTAAACCTTTTCTTCTCATCGATAAATATAGTGAAACAAAACCACTTTCATTCTACATCTCAAGTCCATTAATGTCTCTGTCAGGAGGTAAGAAGCATGTTTCATCATTGGTCCTTTGGAATCATGGCCATTTATTGCATAGATCAGAATGCTTAAGTCTTCCAAAGTTGTTTTTCTTTACAATGTTGGTGTCTTTATATAAATTGTTCCCCCTGTTTTGCCCATTTCACTCTGCATTAATTCATCCAAGTCTTTTTTTCTTTTTGGAGAGGGGAAGGCAAGGCAATTAGGGTTAAGTGACTTGCCCAGGGTCACGCAGCTAGCTAGTGTTAAGTGTCTGAGACCAAATTTGAACTCAGGTCCTCCTGACTCCAGGGCTGGTGCTCTATTCACTACACCACCTAGTTGCCCCCAATTTATCCAAGTCTTTCCAAGTTTATCTGAATCTACCTCTTGTATCATTTTTTATGGCACCATAATATCCCATTACATTTATATGCCACATACCATAATTTGTTCAGTCATATCCCAGTTGCTGGACACCCCTTTACTGTAGTTTCTAACTCCTTGTTCTAACATAAAGTACTGTAATTCATATTTTAGTATATATGGGCTTGACTTATCTAGTCTTAAGAAAGGGATGGAGAAAATGTTAATAATGTAGATTAAATTTTAAAATATGTTCTGTACAGATTCCCTCCCCCAAAGAACCTGTTGTTAAACATTTTCCCACACTCCCTTGATTGGAAACTGTCTTCCTGATTTCAAGTGCAGTCATCTGTCTGCTCTGTGCCCTCAGCACCTAGACCAAAGTGCCAGCGGCTCTGGAGGACAGCATCCTTGGCTCACAGTGGTCTTGGGCCTGAGACAGAGGCCTTTTGGTTCTTGGCCCTGACTCTGGCCTTTCCAGGCTCTGACAGCATCCCTGGGACACTGGCCTGTCTGTTTGCTTGCCTGCTTGCAGTATTTTCAAGGTTCCAGAAGACAGTTGCTTGGAGAGTTTCATAATGTTTTGAAATGCTGATGAGGCTTTAACATTAAAATTAATGACAGAAAGGCTATGGTCTCTCCAAGAGGAACAGGGGCTGGATGCTTCTCCCTTGAAGAGAATGAGAATGGAGCTATAACTAGGGAGGGCCCCACTTTCCCTGACAGCATCCCTTTAATCATGGAAAATAGATTTTAAAGATTAAAGACCCCCAGCTTCAGGCAGAACCGTTTTGGAGTAATTGGGATGAGAGAGGCCTGAAGCCCCCTCGTCAAGAGCAGAGAGCTGAGTAGTTCACCTTCTGAGCTGGGGTGATGGATGGGAAAGGAGGCAGGGCTGGTGGGGAGGGGGACTGGGAGGGAGGGAGGGAGGAACAGAGAAATGAAAGGGCTTCCAGGTAGCAGCTCTCCCACTCCATGAGAATTTCTGAGGCTCAGAATAAAAACCAATCACCTTCTCCCATGACTGATGACATAGTTTCCTAAGTGAGTCAGGTCTCCCAAAGCCAGAGGGGAGCTGCTGAGAGCAAGGCAGCCCTGTCTGTCTATACTCAGTCTCCACCAAACTGGGAGCTCCCTGAGGGCAAGGCTTGGCTCTGCCCTAGGCTGTGAACTTCCTGAGGACACAGCCCGTGTCCCTCCTCTGTCTCCCCCAAACTGTGAAATCACCCAGAGCAGAAGCAAGATGGACCTTTCTCCCCCTGGTATAGTGCACAGTGAGCCTCAAAAAACAATTTTAATTGATTTGTGGCAAACCACCAAAAACCTAAACCTCCCAAAGCTTCCTTAGCAGGTCCCAGGTCTCCTCTTCCTAGGGTACACTATTAGAGAGACCAATCCTTTCTACTTTCAAACCTGGCCCATCCCCAAACTCCCCATTGACCGAGCCCCTAATGGGTAGTTTCTGTTCAGCTTCCTTTTGTGCATGATCTTCCTCTATTAGAATTCAAACTTCTTGAGGGCAGGTACTATTTGTGTCCCCAGTGGTTAGCCCAGTGTCTGGCATGTTGTAAGTATTTAATAAAGACCCTGTCTCTGTCTCTCCCATCTCTTTGGCTCTAAGCAGAGGCATTGGCTAAACTGAGTGGTCCTTCCAGGATTCATCTTTTAGAACAATCAAATTTATTTTGACTAATGAACAGAGGTTTCCAGGGTCCAGCCTGTGTGGTTGTCTTAGAGTGGAACCTCTGGGCTCCCAGAAGAAACAAGGTCCATGAGGTTGGGACAGGAGAATCAAAGGATCATAGACTGATGTTGCAAAAGATTTTCGAGTTTATCTAATTCAATGCCCTCATTTTACAGATGAGGAAACTGAGACCTGCTGAGGTTAAATGAGTTGCTCAATGTCACACAGGTAGCAAGAGGCAGGTTCAGGAGTCTTTCACCCTGACACTGCTGCCAGGCTCTGTGGTGTCTCTGCCCAGGCCCCTCCCACCACACACCTCTGGGAAACTTCCTAGGATTTAGAGTTTAAAAGGGCCTGTCTTATTTGGTAATAATAATGATGGTGATGGTGATGATGATGATGATGGTGATGATGATTACTCACATCTAATCCTATCTCCTCATTTTATAGATGAGGAAACTGAGATTCAGAATTGCGAAGTGATTTACTCAGAGTAGTAGGTGGCATAGCCAGGATGTCTTCCACCACCACCACCACCCCCTAAGTCCCCCAACTCCAAATCCAATTTGCAAAGCACTTTATATGAGCTATTTCATTTGACTTTCTCCACAACTTTATTAGTTCCATAGTCAATCATCTCCTCAGTAAGGATTCATTGATTGCCCTTCCCATCATGGTAACAAGCCCAGGGTTATTTCTCAGAGAGAAAAGAGGGAATGTGGGGCTAATCATTGGGAAGCTTACAATACTGGAAGGGGTATTGAAGGGGGCTTAAGAGTTGCCCCCAGCCACCTCCTGCAGGGAGAGAATGTTAGCTGAAGCCCCCCCTCTGACCTTTCAGAGAGAAAAGGTGGATTTGGCCACACAAATTTAAGTTTCTATAGGTGTGATCCTATCCTTTTTTTTTTTTTTTTCAGTTTCTATCCCAGGGTCATCCTCCTTTCAATCAATAAGCATTTACAAAGGGCTCATCACGTAAAAATGAAACTGTCCTTGCCCCCAAGGAACTTCCATTTGAATGAGGGCAACATGAATATATGCATCAAAGTATACCTGCGACATATGTTCTTTCGTTATTAACCAAGAGCTCAGATCTGGGACTTCTCAGTGAAGCATCAGGTCTCCATCTGGCTCTGAAACGTTCTGGGCCATCCTGTTCTGTTCATCTCCAGATACTAACTAGCTCTGGGAAAGGACCTTCTGGTGTTACACAGCTCCCCACCCCCACTGCCACGGAAACCCTTTCCCTGGGGGCAGGAGCAGCTGTTTCCATCAACTGTTCCCACCTTTCTGCTTGAAGTCCTGGGTCAGGGAGGGCTCCGAAGCTTTGGGGCGCTACTGCATTCAGAACTCTCTTCCTTTCCCATATTTTCCAAAAGGAAGGGATTGTACCCGAGGGTTGGTTACCAGAATTATACTGTATGCCACTATGGTACAGTGGACAGCAGCTACATTTGGAGTCTGAGATGTTGAGTTTGATTCTCCTAGGACTATTAGGGATTGGACCAAATGACCTGTAAATCAGCAGTCAACAAGCATTTGTTAAACACCTACTATGTTCCAGACCTGTGGTAAGGACCTTTAAGCTCCCTTCTGAATCCATGACCTTGTGAACAACATGTGTTTAATTTGTGACAATGACCAGGAGTTGTAGAAGCCTTCAGAGTAGAAAAGATCACTTTAAACAGGAGAAACTCAGGAAAGAACAATGAATTTGAAGTCAGAAGACTTGGAGTAAAATCCTACTACTTTAGGAAAATCATTTCACATCTCTGAGCCCCAGTTCTCTCATCTGCAAAATGAGGAACTTGGACTTTTTGTACTCTCAGGTCCCTGCCTAAATTTGTGATCCTGCAGCCTCTCAGTGCTCTGCCACTATCAGATTATAAGTTCTTGACTAGGTGGAGAGATTGGCATTGTTGGTGAGAGTTTCCTCTTCAGGAATTACTTGCACTCATGAAGTCATAGGACTGGTACTCTCCCCCCACTCCTAAAAGTACTATTCGAAAGCTCATTGATCTGGAGATGGAAGGGACCTCAGAGACCACCTAGTCTAATCTCCCCCCCTTTTTTTTTTACACAATAGGAAAATGAGTCCCAACAAATTGAGTGATTTATCCAAGGCAGTAGGTGGTATAGCCCAGGATTTTACCTCAGATCCCCCAATTCAGATTCAGCTATCTTTCCAGGATTTCTCCTAGGTGCAAGGGATACAGACAACATGAACAATAGCTCCTGCCTTCAGTAAGCTTACCTCCTGAATGGGAAGGAGAGTAATACAATATTTTCACAGATAAGTATATACAGGATCATGGAAGAAGGAAAGAATGTTAATAAATTAAGGAATTGGGAAAGGTTTTCCATGAGCAATGGACAGGGGAGAGGGGAAAGAATTATTGTGGAAAAGAATACCAGAATCAGGCAGAACCAGCCAGATGGCTTTCACTGGCCATGAACCCACTGAAGTCCCCACTTTTGGCCTCCAACAAGATGTAAACCATCCCCCTCACTCTCTTTGCTGCCTGGGCTCCCAAGCCCATTGAATGAGTGGGTAATTGAAAAAGAGAAGCAGAGTCTCCAAAGCCCCCGATGACTCAGTGAGATGAGTCAAATCAAGCAGTGCTTTAGAGGAGTGAGTCACCACTGAGTGGGAGAATGCTCCTAATCAGGGTTTGAAGGGCCTTGGGCAGCTACCCCTCCCCACCTCCCCCTCTTACCTTCTGTGCATCCATTCTCTCTTCTGATTGCCTGCTTTGCACATCCCAACGGTCACTTAGCAACAGGACTAGGTCTCCCCAGGCCAGGACCAGATCTGGCCCTGCTGTCTGCACTTAGAGAAAATTTTCCCCTTCCAGGTTGTTCTGTGAACTAGATGGAGTCATAGAATCCCAGCATTTTTTAGTTGGAAGGGACTTCAGTGGGCACTTAGTCTGTCCAATGACTGAAGGAGAATTCTTTCTGCTGCTTACCTGACAAGTGGTCTTCTCATTTGTGCTCAAAGACCTCCAGGGAGGATCATCAGGTTGCCATTTGGATAGCGCTGTCCAAGGTTCTCTAACATCAGTCTGCCCACCCCACATCATGATTGAATGAGTTCCCTCTTGCTCTCTGACCTTCCGAAAGTTCTCACCCCACTATGTACCCTTATCCTAAATATAAACCTAAAATTAAGAATGAACAAAGGATTGTTTTTACATGTAATCAGGGGGAGGATATATACATACACAAAGACACACACACAAACACAGAGAGAGAGAGAGAGAGAGAGAGAGAGAGAGAGAGAGAGAGAGAGA
>NW_027185588.1:1404663-1443437 GCF_028583685.1 Petaurus breviceps papuanus
AGAGAGAGAGAGAGAGAGAGAGAGAGAGAGAGAGAGAGAGAGAGAGAGAGATGTTTTAAAAGAATGAACAAAAGAGTGAAAAATCATTTGTCAGGTGCTTCCTATGTGCCAAGCACTGTTCTAAGAGCTAGAGATACAAATACAAGAAAGCAAGACAGTTCCTGACCTCAAAGAGCTTACAGTCTAATGTAGGGGAGGTAGAAACAAAAGAATGGTTGGGAAGAGCCCTGGAGGTTTGGTTCTAGGGAAGGAAAGGCAAAAGCTTGCCTATCAGAGCCTTGGGTGGGTCTAGGGGCAGAGTTTGGGTACTTCCAATGAGAGCAGTTGAGGAAGATGGCAGGAGAGAAGGCAGCAGTAGTTTGCAAATGGATGGAAAATGGTTCCTACCAAGGATTTACCTAGATGCTGCCCCAGGATCAGCTGGGGGGAAAAAGATTGGAGGTGGGGGAGAAGGAAAGATGGCCAGAGTCATAATATTTGTCTTCAGGCATTTGAAGAGGGATTATTAGATTTGTTCTCCTCAGCCCCAGGTCAGAACTAAAAGTAACATTGAAAAAGACAGATTCACCCCAGTATGTTGAAAAATATGCTAACAATAGACTTTTCATGACCCCATTTGAGGTTTTCTTGGCAAAGATACTAGAGTTGCTTGCCATTTTCTTCTCCAATTCATTTTACAAATGAGGAAACTGAGGAAAACAGGGTTAAGTGACTTGCCCAGGGTTATATAGCTGGTATGTGTCTGAGGCTAGATTTGAAGTCAGAAAGATGAGTCTTCCTGACTTCAGTCCCAAGGCTGTATCCACTGTACCACATAGCTGTCCCTAACAAGCAGTTGTCTCAAAATCAAATGGATACCTCCAGAGGCTCCCTATGGCTGGAGTTCTTTTGGTAGAGGATGAATGATTACTTGTCAGAGGTGCTGGACAGAGGATTCAGGCTCAGGAACAGGTGAGATCCTTCCCCTCTGGTCCTGAGCTTCCATGAGCATAGATCAATTGTCTGATTGCGACTTATCCTCAGACATATTTTCATCTCAGACCAACATCCCTCAATCAATTCACCACAAGCATCAATTAACACCTACTACCTGCTCTGCATTGTGCTACATGTTAGAAATACAAAGACAAAAATGACTATCTTGGTTCTCAAGAAGCTTGCAATTTAGCTGGTGAGAAACACCACACACACACACACACACACACACTCAACTCACTCACTCACACACACACCATATGGATAGAAATAGATGCAAAACTATTGGTGGAGTTGTGAACTGATCCAACCATTCTGGAGAGTGGAAAAAATTGGAACTATTCCCAAAGGGCTATACAACTGTGCAAACCCTTTGATCCAGCAATGGTCTATATCCCAAAGGTCTATATCCCAAAGACATCCAAAAAAAAAGAGGAAAGGACTTATTTACACAAAAAATATTTATAACAGATCTTTTTGTGATGGCTAAGAATTGGAAATCAAAGGGATATCCATCAGTTGGGGAATGGCTAAACAAGCTGGGGTATATTATTGCAATGGAATATTATTGTGCTATAAGAAGCAACAAGTAGAATGATTTCAGAAAAACCTGGAAAGATTTACATGAATTGACGTATAGTGAAGTGAACAGAACCAGGAAAACACTGTACACAGTAACAGCAATATTGTTCGATGGAGAACTAACTGTGAATGATTTAGCTATTTTCAGCCATATAGCAATCCAAAATAATCCCAAAGGACTAATGATGAAGCATACTATCCACCTCCAGAGAAAGAACTGATATTGTTTAAATACACACTGAAGCATGCTATTTTTCACTTTCTTCCAGTTTTTAAAATTTGAGTCTTCTTGCACAAAATGACTAATATGGAAATGTTATACATAATTGAACATGTGTAACCTCTATCTGCTTACTGTCTCAGGGAGGGGAGAGGGAAGGGAAAGAGGGATAGAATTTGGGACTCAAAACTTTAAATGAAAATTTTTGGTTTTTATTTTTAAAGAAATGGGTGCAAAGTAATTATGTGAAGGAAATACAGTACTAATAGCTGAAAGATCAGGAAAGGCTTTGTAGCTTGAAATCAGAAACCAGAGAAGCTGTCCATGAAGTTGTGGCCCCTCTGGAGATACCCAGCACAGGAACTTCCTGTAAGTAGTATAGTCAAGAGAGTGTCCAATTGGGCATCCAGAAGGTATGGGTTCAAATCCCTGGACCACCCATTCCTCCTGGATACTCTCCCCTCTGGGTTTTCATGATACTACTCTCTCCTGACTCCCCTACTTTTCTGACAACTAGTCTTAAGTCTCCTGTGTGGTAGGCACTATTATTCTCATTTCCCAGATGAAGAAAAAAAAAACCACCAAAGTGTAACATTGAGGGCCAGACTTAGAGTCAGGAAGACCTGTGTTCAAATGCAACCTCTGACTGATGCTGATTTTATGACCCTGGACAAATAATTCAATATCTCTATAAGCCTAAATCTCAGAAGAGATGTCAATTTGTATCTGTGGCAGGAATCCTTACACCACAAATGCCCCATGATGAAATCATGAGTCCTGTTTTTTTGGTGGGGGGGGGGGACAGAGAAAGAAACACATGAAATTAAAGTTCAGAGAGTTTAACCAAGTATCACACAACTAATAAGTATCTGAGTCAAGATTAGAACCCAGGTATTCTTAGTCCTCAGTCCAGTGCTCTAACCCTTTTATCACAGTGTCCCTCTGCAATAACTTTGTTGTTCATATTAACAGCTCCAGACAGTGGGTTGTAGTCATCCAGTCAAAGGGTTACTCAATGTTCTTTATTCTCCTTTCATGAAGGACATTGATTCTTGCTATTTATGTCCTGAGGATTTCATTGTGCTGTGATTAAAAACTAATCCGGGATGTTATGATTGACTCACCAGAAGACATAGGGCTTCATCATTGGTTTTCAAAAGAGACAATAGCCTTCCAAATTGCTACCCTCACTTTTGAAAACAACAGAGAAACTCTGCTTGTTCAGAGGCTCAGTGGGGATCAGGCTGCCACTGTGGCAGTTGTGTGAGCCAGGAGCAGAACTAGGACAGGGCTGCTGTCAATTTGTCCCAGGGCAAGAAATGTATTGGGTGCCAGGGTTCAGGGGTCTTTTAGAATCCGCTTCCTCCCCTTTCTAGCCCCACTTCATTCTGGGGTGAGCTCTTTCCTCTCAGAAGACACAGATGATCCTTCTCCTCTGGTTCTGAGCTTCCATGAGCCTGGACCAATTGTCTGATGTGACTTATCCACAGACATGTTTTCATCTCAGGCCAACATCCCTCAATCAATACACCACAAGCATCAAATAACATTAACTACCCTCCAGGCACTGTGCTATATGCTAGAGATGCAAAGACAAAAATGACCATCTTGGTTCTCAAGAAACTTGCTGGTTGCCCTCCCCTGGTTGCTACCCCTCCCTTTTTACCCCATTCTACCCGCCCCCCTCAGTGAAGAAGCCTCATGGTTATTTTGGTATGGGCTCCCTTCCCCAGGCCCTGATTTCTCATGAGCATCTCTGCAACACTAGACCCGAATCACAGAAACTTCCTGGTGTCCTGGATGGGCTGCTTCTTCACCTTGTTTTTCCCAGGCAAAAACATTGCCAGTTACAATCCTACTGAGAGTAAATTGTTTCAGGAGGGGAAAAAATATACATCAGTAGTTTGGCTGATAAATAAAATGAGACACAGCAACCCATTAAACATAAGTAGGCATCTGTGGATATTTACAGCTTTTCTCCAAGGGAATCTCTTCATTCATGTTTTGTGAAAGGTCTGTCACTGCCTTCCAGGTCAGGCTTCTCAGCTCCATTGAAGCCATCCCTCTGCCTTCTTCTTCTGGTGCTGGATGATCCACTATTGAGGAGAAAGGAGCCAGGAGGAATCAAAGGGGTTCTATTGCAAAGCCTTGAAGATGCTTCTCAAAACTTATCAGCCCACCGGCATTTTTCACCCTTTGACAGACTTCCTAGACCTTCTTCCTGCACTAACCAGGGTGCTGAACACAGTTCCTTTGACAGCAGGACCAGTCACTTAACTGGGACTTGGTGACTGGAGAAGGAAGCAGACCATGACATCCTTCTCTTCTAGCCCCCAAATTGTTCTTCCCTAGGAGGCAGTCCTTCACACATATAATGACAGCTATCATAATTTCCTCCTTCCTCTGGTCTTTTCTTTTCCCATCATCCCCAGATCCTTCAAAAGATTCTCCTATGGCCTACTGGCCAGTCACTTCAGCATCCTCAGGCAACACATTAGCCTATCAATAGTTCAACCCTTGAGTGGGACTTCAATCTCAATGGTATGCATTCTCCATCTAAAAGAGCAGATCAATGGGGCGGCCAGGTGGCACAGGGAGTAAGAGCACCAGCCCCAGAGTCAGGACAACCTGGGATCCAATGCGGGCTCTGATACTTAGCACCACACCCAGAAAATAACTGGCCGTGTAACCTTGAGCAAGTTACTTAACCCCAATTGCTTTAAAAAATAAATAAATAAAATAAAAGTGCAGATCAAGGACAGCTAAGTGGTGCAGTGAATAGAGCACCAGCCCTGGAGTAAGGAGGACCTGAGTTCAAACCCAGCCTCAGACCATTAACGCTAACTAGCCATGTGACCTTGGGTAAGTCACTTAACCCCAATTGCCCTGTCTTCCCCCCTCCAAAAAGCAAAAAAAATAAGAATAAAAATAAAAGAGCAGATCATCCCTGCACATAGAGGTGGCCAGGCTCTGTTGATGCAGGAGATAAGGGAAGGAAGCCCAGGATGGTGGGCCCACTATCCCACTAGGGCATCAGGAACAAAATGAGAAAGTCACTGAGAATAAACAATCACATGGAAGCCAGTTTTCTGGCATGATTCTATGTGCAAAGTTCTTCCCTATTTGTTTCAGTTCTTGGAAAAGGGCAGCTCATCCTTCCAGAATTCTAGAAATCTCAGAATGGCAGAATTGAAAGCCCATCCAATTCAACCCATTCTTGGTCAGGAATCCCTTTTATAATCTACTTAACAGGGGGTCACCCAGCCTTTGAAGACCTCTGGGGATGGGGAGTTACTAAAGGTTCCCATCCTCACTCCAATACATGGAACAGTAATCTCATTCTCCAGTTCCCCTACCCTGTAAGACTTTTCTTCTCCAGACTAAATGTCTCCAATTTTGGTTTTCTTTTGTTTTTGAGACTGGGTCTCTCTGTCTCGCTAAGGCTAGAGGTGCAATGGTCATTCATAGACCCAACCCAACAGATAATCAATATATGGGAGCCAGAACTAGTATGGATACCCAATTGGTCATTTTTATTAATAATAATTATTAATAGTCTATTAACTATTGTTAATAAGTTGATTTCTATATCATTTTAAAGTTTACAAAGTGCTTTCCAAATATTATCTCATTTGATCTTCACAATAACTTGGGAGGTAGTTGGTATCACTATACCCATTTTACAAATGAGGAAACTAAGGCAAAGTGGCATAAATGACTAGTTCAGGGGAAGGGAGAAGGAGCAAGGGAACATGCATTTATATAGCACCTGTTAGGCCACAGGCATTGTACTAAGTGCTTTTTACAAGTATTTTTTCATTTGATCCTCAGAACAACACTGGGAGGTAGTAATGGTGGTATTATTAGTCCCATTTGACAGTAGAGGAAACTGAGGCAGGCAGAGTCAAGGTGACTCACACAGCTGGTAAGTGCTTGAGGCCAGATTTGAACTCAGGTCTTTCCAACTCCAGACCCAGAACTCCTCCATTGTGCCACCCAGCTGCCTCAGAACTCCCAAACCCAAATGATTCACCAGCTTCAGCTTCCCCAGGAGCAGAGACTACCTCTGGCATCTGCAGGTTTTTCAACTGTGCTCAAGGCCCTTCACCATCCTAAATGCCCTCCTCCTGACACTCTCAATCTTACCCAGGCCTTTCTTAGAATGTGTTCCCAGATCTGAACCCAATACTCCAAATGCTGTCTGAACACAGCTGAGGACAGCAGGAGCACTATTTCTTTTCTCTAGGACCCCATGCCCCTCAGTGTGGCCTGAGATTCCATTCTGGCTTCCTTATCCTTCTTTTGATTCCCATCAAGCTTGTAGTCCATCTAAGTAGCCAGATCTAGAGAGTGGAATCTCTCTCTAGAGGGTTTAGGACCCAATCTCAAAGGTGCTGCCCATTTTTAACCACAGCACACTGTGAAAGAATTCCTACTCCCCACAGAAAGGAGATCTTGGATCCTTTTCCTTGACCATTTCCCTGTCCCAGTATGGCTCATGATCAGTCCAGAGTCTGGGCATTTAAGTTTACAAACCCTGCCCCAATTGCCCTACCTTCCCCCCTCCAAAAAGCAAAAAATCCTCAAACAAACAAGACAAAAAACCAACAACCAAGTTTACAAACCCTGGGCATTCACTGTCTCTTATGCATGATCGATGTTTGGGCTTGTCTCTGAGAACATGAGCTAATTACTCAAGAACAGCCTGACAAAGGCTTTCCCAGTCACCACCCTGTGGTTTCTGTGCCTTCTGCCCAGAACTTGTGTTAAAAGTTAATGGGCTACATGTGGTCCTCCCTCTTCCCTCCTCCCTCCTGTGCTGAGGTGGTCATCAGCCATGCTCAGAATGCTCAGACCCCTGAAGCTTGCATTGCTGTCAGCGTCCTCTCCTCCTACACCATTGCACGGATGGCTTGGTGGATTTGCATGAAGTACCCTGCTTCTCTCTTGGGGCAGATGTGGCTTTTGCCCCTGAGACTGCAGGTGTCCCCAAACAGAGGGGACCAGGGATAACAAAATGCGCAGAGGCAGTGTCCTCCACTTCCGATCACCCCAAAACAGAAAACCACAAGCAATCTCTTTTGGTAGAAGCTGCTCTACAGCACTAAAGTCCTTTGGGTCCCAGAGGAAGTACGTCAGTGGAGCTCTGGGTAGGCATCTGATTGGATAGTCCTGAGGACCTAGAATTTCATTTCACTTGTCCGGTGAGTTCATCTAGATTGTCAATTCCCCGAGGATGGGGATTGTTCCGCGAGCCACATTTTAGGGGGAAAAAAAAACACTGACAATCTGGAAAGCCTCACTGGCCAAAATGTCGGTGGCTTTTAACTCATTCCACCATATGAGAATTATTTGAAGGAACTTGAAATGTTAGTCTAGAGAAGGCAAGATTTGAGGGGGATAGAAGAGGAGAATAGGGCGAATTTCGGAAAGGCTGTGATGTGGAAGAAGTTTAGATCTGTTCTTCTTGGCCCCAGAGAGCAGAATTAGGAGTCTGGGGGTGGGGAGGGAGGGGGGTGGGAGTCGGGGAGATAGTGAGAGAGAGAGTGGGTTCCCCTTCATAGGTGATCTTTTTTTTTTACTATTATCATTCAATTCTATTTTAAGAAGCCAAGAAAAACAACCCATTATGCAGATACGTTTAATCATGCAAAACAAATTTCATGGAAGGTCTTTGGAGACTAGATGACCACTCACTGATTATGCTGTCGAGGGGATTCATTCTTTCTTGGGTATTGGTTGGAGTAAGTTAGTCTATGAGGACTGATAATCTTTCCTTCTGTGAGACTTCCTGTCCATTGTGTTTACAAAGGTCAAGCACACACCTGAAAAAGCATCCCTTCTCCTACATCCTCAATAAGGGATTGTCCAGTTTCTGTGTGAAGACCTCCAGGGACGGGCGTCTACCACCTACCCAGGCAAGCCATTCCATCCATTTTCAGAAGGTGCTCCTAACAACAAGCCCAAACCTAGAATCATGGATTGATTCTCTAGTTCATCTACTTTGGAGAAGAGAAAAAAAAGGACAATGATCAGAAAGATGCATGAGAAAGTACCAAGGTACCTTCTGTGGGGAAGAAGGCAAGGGTTAAGGAGCCACAGGTCTCAGCCCACACAGTTCTTGTAGGCTCACTTATGGAAATTCTTTGAGAGCAGACTGTATCTCACAAGGGTGAAGGAAGGGAAGGAAGGGCACAGTCTGCTTGCTTGGTTTGCTTTGCTTATCTTGAAGTATCTATCTAGACACTTTGGACCCAGATTTGCTGCTCTCATCCCTTGAAATTCAGACCACAAACTTTAGTTTTTTGTGGCATACATGTTGGGGAAAGGAAGACAGTCTGGGACAGGTGAATGGCAGAGGTGGGGCCTAGAATCTGATCCCTAGGGGTGCAGCAGTGGGGTCCAGAAGACTGAGTTTTGATCACACAGTATGGGCAGGAAAGTGCTGGATTTGACATCAGAAGCCCAGAGTTCAAATCTGGTTCTGCTACTTACCACCCATATGGCAAGTTACCCTGCTCCCCCATCTCCAGGCCTCACTTTCCTCCATTGGGAAATGAGGACATTGGATTATATAGCCTCTAAAATCTCTTCTGGTTCAAAGTCTATGATTCTGTGAATATTCAGGGCCTGTGGCTATGGAGACTTGACCAACATGGCCATACAGAGGAATTTCTTTCCCTTTCCCTTTCCCAAGGAAGGTGGTGGATCCCTGCTTGCAGGATGGCATCCCTGCCTTGGCTGGTCTCCAGAGATTCCCACCCTTGTAACCAGTCATTTGGATCTTTCTAGCCTAAAGGATTTGGCAGGAAGCAGAACCAATTTCCCTAGCCAGCCAGAAGGCATTCATTCCCCTGTGGGCATCCCAGGGCAGTCCCAGAACAGCCAAAACATACTGTTCGTGTGGATGGACAGATGGACTGACAGATGTACAGACTCTTTGAACAAAGTCCAGAACTGATTTAACATCCAACATGAAATACCCCAGTATGGTGGAGTAGGGAAAGCATTGAACCTGGAATGAGCAGGGACCTGGGTTCGAATCTAGCCTCTGACATTTGCTATCTGTGAAATTGGCAAGTCATTTGACCATTCTGAGCCTTTGTTTCTTCATCCATAAAATGTAGATGATAATACATATAGTACCTAAGATTCTTGTGAAAATCACATGAAACAATGCGCACAAAGTACTTTATATGGGCCTGAAATCACTATATAAATGCCAGGTATTGTTACCCCATAGTGAGGGCACGATGTTTTGGAAGGTAGCAATAGTTCAGCAGGGAGAAGTGACTGGGGAGTGAGAGGATCTGTGTTCAAACCCCACCTCGGATGCCTACTACCTGTATACAACCTCGGATAAGTCACCTCACCTCCAAAGGCCTCCGTTTCCTCATATGTAAAATGAGAGTGTGGCATGAGGCTTCTGAGGTCTCTTGCAGCTGAAGATCTCCGATTCTATGAGCTGTAACCCAGAACACACTGGGAAGCCTTCCCCTACACCTACTGAGTTATTTACTTCTTGTTTCCTTGGCCTAGAATAAAGAAGAACCAGATTTACATTTGGCCTCAGACACTATGTGACCCCAGGCAAGTCTGGGAATTATAATAGCACTTACATCCCAGGATTGTTGTGAGGGTCAAACGAAATCATATTTATAAAACCAGTACAATGCTTGGTACACAGTGGGTACTTAATAAATACTGCTTCCCTCTCTCATTTCCCCTAGCAGAATGTGAGCTTCTTGAGGGCAGGGACCTCCCAGTGCCTGGCATATAGTTATTGCTGTTATTTAGTCATTTCAGGCGTGTCCAGCTTTTTGTGGCCCCATTTGGGGTTTTCTTGGCAAAGATACTGGAGTGGTTTGCCATTTCCTTCTCCAGCTCATTTTACAGATGAGGAAACTGAGGCAAACAGGGTGAAGTGACTTGCCCAGGGTCACACAGTTAGAAGTGTCTGAAGTTGGATTTGAACAAAGGTCCTCCTGACTCCAGGGTCCACCCTCTATCTATTGTACCTTCTATAAGGAATACTTGATAAATGCTTGCCCATTGACTGGGTGATAGTCTACCCCAGAAAAGAGGCAAGCTGGGCTGTTAGCACTAAGAGCTTTATCTCTCACACCACAGGGCTGTCTGAGACAAACTTTATGCTTTGCTGATGGGGATGCAGATCCAGGGAGAGATGTCCTCTACCCACTCAAGGTGAGGGTTTCCCAATACCTTCCTTCGCCTTCGGGGAAGCTGGCTTCCTGAGCCCATTATCTGTCACCAACAGAAGGTTTATCCAATCTGCCTATTGATTCGAGAGATTAGATCCCAGCTCTTCCCGCAGGGGCACCCTGCCTCCCGTTGATCTTCCCCCTGACTGATGGCTGGATTCTTTGCCGGTTTTGCATGGCAGGGGTGAGGGCTTGGGGATTATTTCATCACTCACTGAGAGCACCAGAGGATGCCTGACTTCATCTCAAGCGGTGTGATACACAGTCTCCAAGGCCTCCCAGGTCTGTTTTCACTTATACCCACAGAGATAAACAGAACTATTTTTGACAGTATCATGTTTGATAACACACCTGATACTTGTGCTCTGGCTTTTTCAGGAGTCGGTTATGATGTGAAGCTGAAAAGATCCCCCCCCGCCATAGAATGGTGCCAGAGGTCGGGGCGGGGTGGGGGGACCCTCCCTGGGGGAGGGGGTATCAGTAACAAATGGAAGGTTAGCAGGAGAAACACAGGCAGCGAGGTACAGCTGTATGCTAACACACGTCCAATACACAAGGAAGCAAATGGATCCAGTTCTGTTTAATTCCAAAAGGCTTTATAAAGCATCCACTCTGTGCCAGGAATAGCACAAGCATCAAAAATAAAAGTGAAAACAGACCCTGCCTTCAAGAAGCTGCCATTCTCCTGGGGAACCTGGAATGTGTCTGACATAGAAGTAGGAGGGGATAGGCCAGGGGGGCCCTCAGCGTCTGGTTTTTAGGTGCTTCCCCAAAGTTTGGGGGAGCTAGCACCCCTCAGGAGGATGGAGCTGCTTCCTCCAATAGCTTATACCAGTGAGGTCAAACTCAAATCGAAGCCTGGGCCCCTGAACCCTGCATAAGGATTCCCCTCGTCGTTGCTCATTTGTTTTTCAGTCCTGTCTGGCTCTTCTTGGCAAAGACCCTGGAGTGGTTTGCCATTCATTCTCCAGCTCATTTTACAGATGAGGAAACTGAGGTAAACAGGGTTAAATGACTTATCCAGGGTCATACAGCTAGTTAGTGTCTAAGGCCAGATTTAAACTCAGCTCTTCCTGACTCCAGGCCTGGTGCTCTAACCACCGTACCACCCAGCTGCCCATAAGAAGCTATGCAGATGGCATATTGAGTCAGAAATCTCTTATTAACATTATCTATGTTTTATCACATTTTTACTTATTTTGTTAAATATCTCCCAATTACATTTTAATCTGTTTTTTTTTTTTTTTTGACACACTCAGGAGTATTACCAGCAGCAATGCAGCCTGGGTGTTTGCCACTTCTGGTTTAGAGTCAGCCCAAAGTAAGACCTTTTCCCAAGTCTTGGTTAGTCAATCCTTCCTTGTCTCCCTATTCTCCATTCTCTTCTTCCTCATCCCCACCTCTTAGAATGTTTGGCTTCTTTCAAAGCTTGCCTTAAGCATCACCTCTATAGAGAGCCTTTTCTGATCCAACACCCAGTGCTCTCTCTATCCCCCACCCAATAAAAGACAAAAAAACCCAAACCCAAAACCAAACAACCAAACAAAAACCCTATCTCTTCAGATCCTGGATGACCTCAGACACTTACTAACTGTGTGAACTTGGGCAAGCCACTTAACCCTATTTGCCTCAGTTTCCATATCTGTAAAACGAGGAAGACCAGTCCCTTCCCGCCCTAGATATGCGTTTCTATGAATCAAATCAGATTCCTCCCTCAGTGACTTCCATCAAAGTCTTGTGATGTCTCGCAGGTAGCCCTGGGTTCTCAAAGACTGTTCCAAAACTCTAGGCCAGTGGTGTCAAATTCAAAATAGAAATGGATCCCTGTGGCTTGAATGGTGACTTAGAAAACCACAGATTAACATTATTTACATTATATTGTATTTTTATTTATTTATTTTTTAAACATTTCCCAATTGCACTTTAATCTGTTTCAGAGTTTTGTGCCTGGGGGAGTTTGTCACTGTTGTGAGCTACTATAAGAGCCAGGATAGTCCCTACCAAGGCAGGAAGGTCCCCCAAATAGGCACAGTGATAAACCAGACATCCTTGGTACCTAAGGACCAGCTGGGTTAAGTTCAGAAAGATTCAGCCTCGGTTTAGGTTGGTCAGTGGGGTAGGGGTGGGGGGAGTTTTTTCACCACAGTAAATCCCCTGAAATTGAGAATTATAAATCTCAAGGGGGTCACAATCTATATTAGTGGCATGTGTGCCATGTCTACAAAAGAAAGGATCTTTGAATCTATCAATTAACAAACATTTAAAAGTACCTGCTCTGTGTCAGCCACTGGGCTAATATCCTAATCAGTTTTCCAGATGATACAAAATTAGGAGGTATGGATAACACAGTGAATGATAAAGTATCACAACAGGCTACAACATTGGTCTGAATCTAATAACAAGGGGTTCTATGGGGATGAATGTAAACTCTTACATTTGGTTCAGGAAATTGACTTGGAAATTGAGAGAGAAGGCATGGACAGGCAGCAGTTTGCCCATAAAGACCTGGGGTGTTTCTGTTACATTGGCAATTCAATGTGAGTCAATAGCAAGATATGGTAGTCTAACCCCCCCCCCAAAAAAAAGAAAGTTAATGCAATTTTGGCCCCCATTCCAAGTGACATAGCCTCCAGGAAATGATGGTCAGACAGTCCTGTGCCCTACTGAGATCCCATCTGGAATACTGCATTAAGTTCTGGGCACCACAACATAGAAAGCATGCTGATAAAAGTGTGTGGCCAACCAGATGGGTCAAGGACCATGAATCCATGCCGTATGAGTAACTGGGGCTGGTTAGCCTGGAAAAAGGAAGGCTGGGGGTGGGGTGGTGGAAATGCTAGCAAGTTTATGGATGTGACTCCCGAGGAATGACAGGTGGGAGGTGAAGAGGCAGATTCAGGCTCAATGGCAGGATGAGCTTCCTAAACATGAAAGCTTGACCCAAAGTAGAATGGGTTATCTCATGAAGTAGCGAGTTCTCCATCATCAAAGGTCTTCCAACATAGGCTAGACAACCACTTCTCAAAAACACTGTAGATGTATATTTTTTTTCCCAGCCAAAGAGGGAATTTGTTATGCTCAATTAAATTTATTCGTTACATGGGTTTTGTTTTTCTTTGGGATGGGGGGGAGGAGAGAAGGTAGATTTTCATTAATTGAAAAAATGTAATCAAAGATAATCATTCTAAGTGCTTTACAACTTTGACAAGCTATAATTTTGTTTCTGTGAAGTAAGTGACCTTGTTTTGCATTTTTTGGGGGGGTATCTCCAGCACTCAGCACAGTGGCTGACACATAGTAGGTGCTTTAAAAATGTATATTGAATTAAGCTGAGGTCCACACTGGACCCCAGTTTCTTCTTCTGTAAAAATGAGATTACATGATCTCTCTGGTCCCTTCCAGTTTATATGCTCTGATTATGACTCAGAGAAAGCTCGCTGCCTTCTCCAACTCAGCAATCTAACTATTCCATTGGTATGGAGACCAGTCCCTGCCTGGCAGCAGAACATAGAGAGGGATGATTTATGGTTTTAAATGATACATTGCTGATGGATTGCTGGCCATTGCTGGCATTGCTTGTGGAGGACTTGATTCCAAAGTGCCAGGGGCTTCTGAATAGCATTTCCCTCCCCATATTTCTCCTCTCCCTCTGTTTCTCCTTCCTTTTTTTTCCTGCATTTTGTTGCACAAAAAGGTGTTGCAGGTTCAAAAACACTAAATAAGTGGCACATTGAATAAAACTTCTGTCTCCTTCCCCCATTTGGAGTTGGTCCCTTGGGAAGCCTAGAGTGTCTGCTCTGGGAAGGGTTTGGGATTGGTTGGATCTCATAGGGGTGGGTTGTGGTTGGCCACTTAGTCATTCTACAGCAATGAGACCTCCACACAGGCTCACCAAGCTTGCTGCAATACCACTGAAGGGTAATTATAGACTCTGCCTGAGCGGTTCTCAGTCCCACTTGTCAGAAGTCTGGTGGTTGGGCTGGCATGGCTAAAGCTTGCCCTAGCTTCTTCTCCCAGAACCTGTAGTCAGGTTCTCTCCCTCCCACTGGCCAATGGGTACAGAACCACACACAGACACACAGGCACACACAGATTTATGACCTCCGAGCTGGAAATGCACAATGTCAATTGCGGGCTCCCCCCCCAACTCTGCTGGTCAGGGGTATTGATTATTTCCAGTCTAATCTTATAGGAGTTTGTCCAGGGGCCTGGCCAGAGTGGGCTAGCTAATCTATAAACCATAGAGTGGATACACAAGAAGTAGTTGTTGGATTTCATTGATTGATTCCTTCTATACCATTTAATTTGTGTTTTTTTAAATACATTTTGCTTCAGTAAATATGAATAATAATTGTACGTATTTTATGGTATTGTCATGCAGATCAAATAGCATAATATTTCTATAGAGCACTTTGGAAATGTTAAAGTGCTATATAAATGTCTTTTTTTAAAAACAAGCATTTAGTAAATGTCTACTATGTGTCAGACACTGTGCTAAGCACTTTTTATTATTATTATGAAATTTTAGCCTCCAAACAACCTTGGAAGGTAAGTGCTATTATTACTGCCATTTTATAGATGAGGAGACTGAGGTCAAGTGAAGTCAGATTTGAACTCAGGTCTTCTTGACCCCAAATCCAGGGCTATAATCCACTTGGACACCAATGTCAGAGTCCTATCTGGATATGTCATCCCCACCCCCAGGCTAGAATCCACAGGTTCCAGATAACAAACAGTTAAACCAAAACAAGCCACACCCTAACCTTGTCTGACAGCACTTGCAACATCATGCTCCTATAATCCCTCATCTTGTAATGGAGACAAATAGTTGAAGAAAAAAATAACCCCTATAGAAGAACTACTTCATCTGACTAAGTACCAGCGGTATCACACTCAAGTGGGGGCCACCAAATTATATACAAGGATCCCTGCCAACCAAATATTGACTTTAAAAACCACATATCAACATTATCTGTGTTCTAGGAGGTGCTGTAGATGAAGCACTGGGCCTGGACTTATCTTCCTGAGTTCAAATCTGGCCTCAGACACTTACTAGCTGTATGACCCTGCGCAAGTCACTTAACCCTGCTTGCCTCAGTTTCCCCATCTGTAAAATGAGCTGGAGAAGGAAGGAAATGACAAACCAATCAAGTAGCTCTCCCAAGAAAACCCCAAATTGGATCATGGAGAATCTGTTGTCTTAAATATTTCTCAGTTCTGTTTTAATCTGACTCGTGATGCACCAGGGTGTTTGAGACCTCCATTCTCTACAACATTCAGCTCTCTTTGGCCCCTTCTCTTTTCTGAAAAGAGGGAGATCATAGGATCAGGGATTCCCACTTGGAAAGAACCTCAGAGGCCATCCAATCTACCTCCTTCCACTTTTCAGCCAAGGAAACTGAGGCCTAGAGAAGAGAAATAATTTGCTAAAGGTCAAGTAGTCAGTGGCAGGGATAGGATTTGAATGGAGACTTTTAAAAATGGAGATTCAGTCCTCTTTCCACCAGCCAGCCTGGGGTAGATCATGTTTTATTACGTGGTCATTTGCCATCTAGGCTCATGCTATTTAGAGAAATGTTAGAGGCAAGATTTGAACCTAGGTCCTCCAGGGACACAAAGCCAGGGTCAGGCTGTAAAGGAGGGGTGAAGCAATGGTGTGTGAAGGGAGGAAGAGTGGTGGGCAGAGACTGTGCATGGTACACAAAGCAGTAGCAGCTGGAGAGGTGATGAAGGAATGGTCCCTGAGGGGAGATGGTGCATTGAGCGATGGTGTCTGGAGTAGAGAGGTATGAACAGCTTGAGGAACCAAGGTGTGGTTCGAGGAAGCATGAAGCGGCTCTACAAGCCCAGCCAGGTGGAGCCAAAGCAAGACCGTGCCCTCCTGGCTCCCTCGGGGTTAGAGAAGAACATCATGGGCTGGTGATTTGGTCGTCTTCAGCTCCAGACTGGCCTCAGTTCTGGGTGGGTTTTACCAGCAGCTTCCCACAGGACTGGGGTGCTTGTATAAAGAGTGGATGGATATTATTAGTCTCACATAACCAAGAGGAGGATGGGAGCCTCAGACTTGTTTCCAGAGAAGATGTGGCTAGAGGCAGAGGGATGATGAGGTGGTGGGGTCTGGGAATGGAACCGGAAATGGCCTTCCCTGAGAAGGATAGCACTCTGCCAGTCCTGAGCTTCCATGGAGCCCCCTGATTCTCCTCAACTTCCCCATGACTTGTGGTCTCAATCAATCACAAGAACAAAGATTTAAAACAGTAAGGGACTTGAGAGGCTGGCAAGTTCAACTAGATAGAGTGCTAGATTTGGAGTTAGGAAGACCTGAATTTGACTCTTTTCTCAGATGCTGTAATGGGAATGTAAATTTTAAAGATCTTCCCTGCCCCTAGGCTAAAGTGCACCTGGAGCCTGGGGTAGGAGGCTTGTTTTTCAGTAGATACTTTTTGATTGGCCAGTGTGTCCAAAAGGTTGTTACATTTTCTGAGCCAGGAGAAGGCTATATAAGCCCTTATGTGAGGCTTTGTTTTGGGGCTCACTTTGAGAAGTGTTCTGTGATTTGATCTGGATTCTGGGAAGCCATTGTCCAGAGCCCCCCTGGCTTTGAAAAACCCAGATGTTGATTTGGTATGGATGTAATGGTTGGACAGTTTGGAAAGCTGTCTACTTGATCTGTTTCTGTCTTGATAATTCTGCCTGTATACTTTGAAGTTCGGGGTGCTGACCTTTTTCCCCTGAACGAGGTAAACGATATATGTTTGACTGATTAAAGTAAGCTTGTTAACCCATTTTGAGTTGCTTTCCTTTATCAAAGCAGATCCAAGAACCTGTGTTGGCAGCAAACCCTGAGGACGCTTGGGGTGCTTGCTGCTACAGATGCTTACTGGCTGAGTGACCTTGGGCAAGTCACTTAACTTTCAGTAAAATGGCAATAATAATAGCACCTATTCACTGCATTGGTATGAGGATCAAATAAGATAATATATGTACAATTCTTTGCAAACCTTAAGGCATTATATAAATGCTGGCTATTATTGTTATCTATTACACTGTGTTACCTCACAATCAATTAATAAATATTTTGTTACCAGTTGTTTCATGTCCAACTCTTTGTGACCCCATTTGGGGTTTTCTTGGCAAAGATACTGGAATAGTTTGCCATTTCCTTAAGTACCTTTTATGTACTTTTATGCTGAGTATGGCCACTACAAATAAAAAAGTAAGTCGGTTCCAGCAATTGAGAAGCATGTTTTATAAGGAGGGGGGAAGGGAGAGAATAACATGTTCACAGGTTAAATCCCCTCTGGACTATCATCTCCTCCTGCTCTCCTGTAATATTCTCAGGTTGGATCTCCAGAGGGACCCTTTCATTAGGCTGAAAATATTCGGGTGGGGGGGTGTCTATAATCCTAGAACTATAACTCACAAGCCCCCATATGTGTGCTTTCCTTTATCAGTCAGCCAGTATACATAAACAACTCAGAGAAAGACATTTACTGAGATGGTACAGAATGAACATTATTAAGAAAACATTCCCACCCCCATCATCCTGGAGTACATTTACCCACAGCTACACATAGTATCAGTTGAAGTAGACAAATACCAATGGAATACATATGACTCAGGTAACTCCCTCCTCCTGCACTATAGAGCCCTTCACATGGTAACCTCATGCTGCTCATTGTCTACAACATCTTTTCTGGGCAGGTGCCTCCGATGACCTCCCTGTTTCTCTCTGTATTTCAACTTCCAACCATCAAGGCTAATTCTTTCTTGAATCCATAGCTGGTTCTCATGTTTGCTGCCAGAAGTCTCATCCCTCAAGGCTATCTCCTGCCCCAACTCTATTTTGGCCTGTCGCCTGATGCATGTGGTATCTCCTACTGTCTGAGTAGCTCTCCTGATGCTGGGAGTGGAGGGAGGAAGGAGACATCCTTCCCCCCACCCCTACTGACTTCTGGGAGAGACTCAAGGCAGCCTCTTAAGAGCTGAGTTATTTTGCCATAGCTGACTCTCCTCTTTGATGTCGGGGGTCATTCCTCAGAGCTCTTCTGCCACAACTGACTACTTTGAAAATGTTTCTCCATTTTTTTTATAAGAGCAATCAGGGTCATGGCTAATTGCTAACAGCCCTCTAATTCCATCAAACTTGACTGAGAAACCTTTTTGCAATCTATTGAAAAGCTTAACACTGTTCTCTATTACCCCTTAGCTCCTCTTTGATTGGGAGCAGGTCAGAAGTCTTCTGATCTACTCTCCCACTCCAGAAGGAAATCCAGGAAAGCCCTCTTGAAGGAGGCATCCCTTGAAGGGAACGAGAGAATCCAAGAGGCAGAGGTGAAGAAGGAGGGTATTCTAAGCATGTAGGAAGAAACAGAAGTGGGAAATAGAATGTTGTATGCCAGGAATACCAAGCAAGCCAGTTTGGCAGGAGTGCAGGGAGTGAGGGGTAGTCATGTATAATTAACCTAGGAAGACGGCCTGAGGCCAGATTATGAAGGGTTTAAAATGCCAAACAGAAGAGTTTGTATTTGGTCCTTAGGGCCATGGGGAGCACCTGGAGCTTCAAGAGTAAGAAGAGAGTGGTCTGCTTAGACCCATGCCTCAAGAATACCAATTTGGAGGCTGTGCAGAGAGGATGGATTGGAGAGCAGATTGACTGGAGGCAGGGAGGCTACTGATTACACAGAGCGCAGGACAGAGGAGATGAGGGCCAGAACCATGGTCTAATTTGAGTTCAGAGGCTTGTCTTTGCTTGGAAATGGAGGATGTTCTTCCCGGAAGCCATCCTGACCAGAGGCAGGGGTGAGATTCTTAACAAACAGCCAGTCAGGTCTGAACAAAGCTCTCTGGGGTGTGTCCAGACTGAGCCTGGGATCCTGTGGATAAAGGGGGTGGGAGGTGGGGAAGGAAAGTTTCAAAGTCCAATTCAACTGCTTCTGGTTTCTGCCCCATATCCCTGCACACACCCTCCCATCAGGCTCAGAGATGTTCCAAATTCCTTCCATGCCTAACTTCAGCCAGTCAGTCAGCTGGCCATCTTTTGCCCTGCCCAGGAGGCAGGGTAGGTCACTGGAACTGTCCCAGGGAAGCCACAAAAGAGAAAACAATGCTGCAGCTGTTTTGGTTAACACACACACATACACACACATACACACACACACACACACACACACACTCTTACAAATCCAGAAACCAATTCCTTAGGTTGGAAGGGACCTCAGGAAGTCAGAGACAGATTGGGACCTAGAAACAAAAAGTTGACTAGAGAAAAGATCTGGGTTCAGATCCCTACTCTGACACTGGGTATTTGAACTTTCCTGATCTGTGTTCCGACTTTCCCCTCCCCACCTGCACAGCTATTCTTGCCTTCCCTGCCCCACCATTACCTTGCATATATTTAAAGATGTATATGTTGTCTCCCCTGATACAATGTAAGTTCCCTCAAGACAAAAACTATTTGAGTTCTGTCTTGGTATTCCCAGCCTAGCACAGTGCCTGGTGAATGGGATTGATGTTGTTGATGGGATTCTTAGTAAGCTACAGAGTAGTTTCTGAGGACCTTCCAACTCTAAGATCCTGTGAATTAGAATAGAGGAGAAGCCTAGGGTCTCAAATGTGGGAGACGAATGTTCCATTTTCTTCTGATCTGATCGTATGTGGTGTATGGTGTCTACTAGGTCTAGGCATCCCATTTTAGGGAAGGTCATTGACAAGAAGAATCAAGTTCAGAGACAGAGTAACCAAGAAGGCGACAGTACACAAAGAATGCAAGGGAAAAGAGGGAAAGAGACATTCATAGCCTGGAAGAAAGCTGACTTAGGGGAACAGGGTAACTGTCTTCCAGTATCTGAAGGACAGGCATATGGAAGGAGCAGAAATCTTCTGGGTGGTCTCACAGGGCAGAATAAAAGACAGAAACTGTCAACAAGAAACTGAGGAAATTTTAAGGTGATATTCTATATGGCTATGGCAAAGGAGTATAAGCTGCCTTGGGAAGTAGTGGTTTTCTCTTCACCATGGGTGAATCAATGGCTGAATTGTCCCATGTGCCTTCAAGGGGCTTCCAGTTCAGGTATGGGGGGACTGGATGGCTCCTGAGGTCCTTCACAGCTCTAAAGTTATGTGATTCTGTATCTTAGGAAAGTTTTTCCAAGGGGAGAGATGGGAGTCTTTGCCAACCCTGAAGAAAGCACCTTCCACTGCCAAGAAGCCTGCATGGCATCTTCAGGCTTGTTGGACAGGGTCACTAACACCAGCTGGGGCTTATGGGCTGTGTGCCAGTGTCTTGGGAGTGCTGCAGGGTTATCATGGTTTCTTCCATGACTCCCATGTCCTTCATTCTCCTGGAGGGAGGAGGGCTTAGGGTCAGCCTGGGCTTCTTGACCCTGGGATCAGGTCCCCAAAACAGCAGCATCATTGGACTGATTTGGCTAAGTAAAATTGCATTGTTCAAAAAGCTCCTAACTTCAGAAAATATCTGTGGTTAATCTAATTTTCAAATGCACAATTTTCACCACAGGAAAGATCCCTGTGTTATATCAGCAAAAGCAGGACATTTCTGGAAGCTCTTTCTTTTGGGGAACTCGGGATCACTGTCCTTGGATAACTTAGACTTTGTGGGTTTGCTATCCTCAGACACAATGTGGTACAGTGGGCAGAACACTGACTTGGGAGTCTGTGACCTGGGTTCCAATCCTGGCTCTGTGGCTACCTGGGTGACCTTGGACCATCACTTTACCTCTCTCTGCCTCAGTTTCCTAATCTGTAAAATGAGAGGCTTAGACTAAATGCCTCTAATTTTAGATCTAGGATCTATAAGCAAAGGGAAGAAATAGTTGTATGAGTGAAGGGCAGTCATCCTAAACTTCAATTAAAAACTGGATGACCACTTGTTGGGGGGTATTTTGGAAGGGTTTTTGGTCAGGTAAGGGCTGTGTTAGATGGTCCATTCTAGCCTATTCTGAGATTTTGTGGTTGAGTTTGAAGTTCACCAGCTAATCTAGCAATTCTCTGTCAACAAGTGACTCGGTACTAGGCGGGCACACCTGCTATAAGCACATGTGTTCACACATGCACAGTACATACAAGGACACACATGTACACTCAGACATGCACTTACGTCTAATCCCTCATCGAGAAAAGTGGTTAGACTAATTCTTCGCGTTGACAAAGGGCAGAACTAGATAGGGGCTTTAAAGGGGAACATTTAGGCTCAATGTGAGAAACAACGCCCTCACAATGACATGGGCCCTACAATGGGAGGGGCCACAGGGAAGGTAGTGAGCTGCCCTTCTCTAGAGGTATTCAAGCACAGGTTGGATGATCACTTATCAGGGATATTGTAGAGGGGATTTGGGGTCAGATATGGGATTGGACTAGCTGGTTTCTAGGGTCCTTTCCAAATTCAAGATTTTGGAATTCTGGCACCTAGAGAGGGCTTCAGGGTATCTCTGTCAGAAGCAGGCACTTGGGTTTTGGATGTCTCTAACCTAGAGAGTGAAAATTCCTTAAATTCTTGACTTCTGTTTTCACATCTATAATTACTAACAATAGTTCATACTTTTGTAATGTTTACAAGGCTGATAAAGTGCTTCCTGTACAGTAATCTTCCCAACAATGATACATTATGATTCTCATTTTACAGATGGAAAAACAGAGATTAAGAGGTTAGTGACTTGCCTATGGTCACACAGGTAGCAAGGATAATAAAAGGACTGCAGCTTTAGAAATGGGGGAGACCTTAGAGATCATTGAATACAGCCCCTTTATTTTATAAGCAGGAAAAGTGTGGTCCAGAGAGCTGAAGTTACTTGTCCAAGGTCACACAGGTAGTAAATAAGAGAGCCAGGTTTTTTTTTTTTAAATCTAAGTCCAACAACTCCAGATTCCATAGGCTTTCTACTGGAATACACTGTTGGGTTAGAACCCAAACCCTTCTGGACTCCAAATCTGACACTTTCTACCATTTTAATGAATGGAGCATTGAACTTGGGGTCAAGTTCAATGACTTGGTTCAAAGACCAAGTCAGTTAATTATTAGCTATGTAAGCCTAGACAAATCACCGACCTTTTTTTCCTTCAGTCTCATTTTTCTCATCTGTTAAATGGGGCTAATAAAAACACAAACAAACCTGTATTCTGGTCCTTACCTTTTAGGGCTGTTATCAGGATCACAAGAGAGAGAACATTTATATGTGTTTTAAATTTCATAAACTCCTTTATATCCATTGGATTCTCATAAGACCCTACATTTTTATTGAGTTGTTTCAGTCGGCCTGACTCTTTGTGACCCTATTTGGGGTTTTCTTGCCAGAGACAGTGGAGTGCTTTGCCATTTCCTTCTCCAGCTCATTTTACAGATGAGGAAACTGAGGGTTAGTGACTTGCCCAGGGTCACGCAGCCAGTAAGTGTCTGAGGCTGGATTTGTACTGGGAGTTCTCCCAACTCCAGGGCTGCGCTCTATATATTATGCCACCTAGCTGTCCAAGACCCTGTGAGGCAGGTGCTAATATTTACCCCTATTTTACAGATGAAGAAACTGAGTCCAAGGGAAAAAAAAGTTAAGTACTCATGCTAAATTAGTTGCCTTGAAAATTTAATCACAGGACCATAGATTTAGGGCTGGAAAGAACCTTTTAATGATTAATTAGACCAATTCATTTTACAGAAAAGAAAACCAAGGCTCAGGGAAGTAAAGGGACTTGTCAGCATTTGAAGCAGAATTCAAACTCAGGTCTTCCTGAATCACTGAATTCTGGTACTCTTACTCTATGAACTTTATATCAATGTCAGTGACCATTGCTGTACCAGGTTGCCTCTCAGTGAGTCTCAATGAGATTCAGACTGTATTAGATGATTTCTGAGGTTCCTTTCAACTTTTCTTCCTATGATACACTGTGGGAAGAAGAAACTTGAGCTTTCCATGGAAATGTCTACTAGAGATAGCCCTTTAGGCTGGGGATCGGCTGACCACAGTAGGAAGCCATTCCCCAGGGCTTTCTCTAGCAGCTCTGAACAATGAAACAAGTAGCACCCCTTAATTAAACATCTTTAGACCAATTCAATTGGGGAAGACCTTGGGAAGACCCTCAGGAAACCTCTCTAAAAGTGAAGGAGATTGAAACCTCTTGGATACCCACTGCTATAGAGAAAGTTTCCTAGAGAGAGACCAAGGTGGGCAAGAGTTCTGGGGTATGATGAGCATGGAAAGGGGAGGGAGGAACACGTCATCTAATACCTTCCAATTTTAACTAATATTCCTTATTAACTAAGGGTGCTAAGCTCAATTATTACCATTTGCAGAAATACAAGTACTGTCAGCACCCTTGGGAAACTCCCCAGCTACCCTACCCTAGTTACAACTTTACTATTCACAAATCTTGAAGAAAAGAAAGTTCTTCTTGCCAGAGATGTATTCATCCTTCATGGTTCCTGTCCCCAAAAGCAGGTGTAGGCACACAACAGGCACTTAAGAGGCGATGTGGTGCAGTTGTAAGAGTACTAAATTTGGGGTCATAGGACCTGAGTTCAAATTGCCACTTACTGCCTTGTGACTTTGGGCAAGTCACCTAATCTCTCGGAGCCTGTTTCTTGATCTGTAAAATAAGGGGGCAGGACCAGATGACCTCTAAGGCCCCTTGCAGCTCCTTGGCTGTATGTGCCCATGATCATTTTATCAATGCTTTTGTGAAAGATTCTTTTTGTGGGTACAGCTTTAATCCTTTCTGAGGGTATTGGGGAAAAGGGGGTGGGAGGAGGGAGGGTGGCCTTGGAAGTGTCTTTTACCTCCTTGCCTAAGAGGAATAAAGGCACCAGTGGACTATCCAGCTGTATGACCTTGGGCAAATCAGTTATTCTCTGTCTGCCTCAGTGTCTTCATCTATAAAATGGGGATAATAACAGCATCTACTTCCTAGGGTGGCTGTGAGGATAAAATGAAATAATATTTGTTAACTGCTTAGTACAGTGACTGGCCCATAGTAGGTACTTATAAATAAATGCTTCTTTCCTTTGTTCCCTGCCTTCTCCCCCATCTAACAGCTTATTATCTTTGAGAGAGAGGGGAAAAAGGTGTAAAAATTCTGGACAACACAGCAGTTCTTCCCCACACGTGTGATTGAATTTTTGCAGATGTGCCTGGCACATCTTCCAGAGAGTTTGAGGTAGAGAATCTGACCCTTAGATGCTTTCTCTTAATCAAGGCTGAGATCAGGTGCCTTACTCATTCCAGGTTGTATAATAATGATAATAATATTGAGAATAGTTTGATAATATAATATTAATAATATACAATCATAATGTAGCACAAAGGAAGGGGGTCAGACCTGTGATTACATTGACCTAGGGAACTTCTGGTATGGAAACTCCCTCTCCAGTGTAACATGTTCCTTAGAGGTACCTGGAGCTCTGGAAAGTGACATGCTCATGGCCACACAGCTAGTGTGTGTCAGAGGCAGAATCTCAACCCAGGTCTCACTGGAACCAAGACCAGCCCCTATGTATTACTTCTCTGTGCCTCTCTAATAATATCATGCTTTAAGTTTTGCAAAGCACATTACAGACAATATTTCTTCCGAGCCTCACACCAATACTGCAAGGTATTACAGATATAGGTATTATTATCTCCATTTCATAGATGAAAAGACTAAGGTTGTAGTGATTAAATGACTAGGTTCAAACTGTCCTGAGCCTCAGTTTCCTCACCTGTAAAATGAGGGTCCTTTCCAGATCTATAGATCCTATGACTTTCTCAGAGTAACACAGCTCATAAATGTCAGATTTGGGATTCCTGACTCCAGTCCCCAAGCTGTCTCTTCACTCAGCAATCTTACCTGTTCCCAGGTGCCAGGGTTAGAAGCACCTAGAGAACCCAATCGATGACCATGTGACCGTACCTTGCTACTGTAGACTAAATGAATTGTATAAATCCCGAGTCCCTAATGTTGCCAAAGCAAACACTTCACTTAGTGCAAAGACCATGAAGGGGGTTTGTCAGTTATTCTGAGTTTGTCTATTTCCCGGGAAAATGACTCTCAGCTCCCAAGCTCCTGCTCTCTCCTGTGGTGGCAAAAAGCCTATTTGAACCCAAAAGCAGCAGATGGCTTGAGGCTGATTTATGGGGTCTGATGTAGATCTGTTAAAGCAAATTTAATTCTGAATACAATTTCATGTCAATTAACTTTGTTCCCAGCCTTGTAGGAATAGCAGTGAAGGGCTGAGGCACCACCGCCAAGTGGCCAAGATTTATGGAGCGGGCTCCGTGTCCTGGAAGCAGCTAATTATTTATAATGATTCCTGGGGCTTTGACAGTGATCAAAGCTGGCAGTGAAGGCCAAGTCCCAAATGGGAGGGCAAGGGTGACCAGCAGTGTACAGGAGCCCAGGGAGCTGACCAGAAGAGAGTTCAGGTGGCCAAGGAGGGCAGGAGTCAACTCCATTCAATAAGTCTGCAAACATTTATCAATGTACCAGGGAATAGGCAGTGTGGTAAAGTGGAGAGAGTCAGGGAAGACCCAGGGCCCAGTCCTATCTCTGGCACATACCTCCTGTGTGACCATGGGTCAGCCAATTAACCCCTAAGTGTCCTCAGGCATTCTTGAAGTTTCTAAGACCAAAACAGGTGTCCCACTGCAGAGGTAGAGGGAATTTCCTCAAGGAAGGCTCCCTACCCTTTAAAAAAATCACAAAAAAAAAATGCCTGGGGTAATAGAGAAGCAAAGACAAAACTGAAATTAATTTCTGCCCTGAAGGATTTTACAATCTCCCAGGAGGAGAGGACAACAGGTTCCTCAACTAAATGTTACACAAGGAAAAGTTGGAGCCAGTGAATTTTTTTTAAGTATTTTGAGATTTGATAAGTGTATTCCAATATCCTTGGCTCCTTTATTATCCTGTGTATTTATTTTATCTTATTCAATTAAAAGCATCATTCTGAAAAGGGGTTCATAGGTTTCACCAGACACTGCCCAAGGGGGGCATCATACAAAAATGATGAAAAACCAAACCAAAAGAAATTCCATTTGTAAAAAGCCTTTCCTGGTCCCTCTTCATGGTAGTGCCTTCCCTCTGTGATTATTTTCAATTTATTCTGCATACTGTGTTTGTAATAGTTGTCTACAAGTTGTCTCCCCTGTTGGGAGGCTCTGTAATTGAGGCAGAGGTCGCTGGCAGGAGGCTCCCCTGTGAGCTCTTTGAATGTCTGACACATAGTAGGTGTTTACTCTCCTGATTAGAACCCACGAACTAACGACTGCCTCAACAAGGGAAACTACAAAGGAGGTGGTGTGAGATGAAACTTGAAGGATTCTAATCACTTAACAACTGTGTAGTTGCTTATACCAACTATGTGCTAAGTGCTATATTTCACAAAGCAATTGAAGCAGTTCAGACCCTGAGAATATGACATTCTAGAAAAGAAGGGGAAATGAGAAGGGAGGGCATTCTAGGTATGGGGATGACTTTTAGCCTTGCACAGACAAAGGGAGATGGAGCAATGGCTTAGGGGGGGCAGACAACATTCCAGTTTGGTCAGAAGGGATAAAGCTCCTGCCCACAGCCAACCAGAGGAGTAAATGCACACAAGCTCCGTCTCTCCTGCTCCCGCCCCCCTCACGGCTGGGCAGAGGCAGCACCACCCAGGCTCTGACCCAGGCCCAGCTGAGGGGGCTTAGAGCCCCCTTGGCAGCAGTTGAGTCTGTAGCTATTAACTGGATGGGAGAGAGATAATTAAGTTAGACTGGGGACCATAGAGAGTCCCTGGGATTACCATTTTGGTTCAAGATTCTCTAGTTTCCCAGGTGAATGATCTGGTTTTCTGCTTCAAGATTGAATGAATGGGGCGGCTAGATGGTACAGTGAATAGAGCACCGGCCCTGGAGTCAGTAAGACCTGAGTTCAAATGTGGCCTGAGACACCTGACACACTTACTAGCCGTGTGACTTTGGGCAAGTCACTTAACCCCAACTGCCCTAAAAAAAAAAAAAAAGATTGAATGAATAATGCCCTTTGCCCCATTGCTCTCTTCCTAACACAATTCACACTGGCAAGGATATTGTTGTGGTTTGTCCTTCATTCACAAAGAGGACCATGACATCAGGAAGGTGATGCCATGACTTGCAAGTGAATTGGACTTCAATAAGGGAGGGCTGTGCAAAGTCACCAGTCTCACTTTCTCCTCTGGAGGCATCTGGGTCCAGTGGTGAGATATAGATCAGGAAAACTGGAGATGGCCCCTGGTAAGGATATGAGAGGCACAAAAAAAGGGAGTTGGGTTTAGTGGATTGAATTCTGGACCTGGAATCAGGAAGAATGGGTTCAGACCCTTCCTAGTTCCCTTAGTTATGTGAACCTGGATAAAGTCACTTAACTACCTCATCTGTTAAATGGGGATAAACATATTTCTAGTACTCATCTCACAAGTCATAGAATTGTTATAAAGATAAATCAGGTAATGTGTCTAAAGCAGTCTGCAAACCATCAAGCACCATATAAATGTCAATTGTTATTATTTCTCTCCAAGGAAAATTTGGCAGTAGTAATTGCTAATACCATAGCCGGAGGACCAGGGTCTATCCCTTTCTGGGAAGGGAAAATAAAGGCTGCAGAGGATGGGGGCAGGTGGGAGTAGGAGTATGGCAAGGTGGCTTTTGAATTCAGCATTGATGGGGGCATTTTGGTCCCTGAAACACTGGACTAAAAGATCATAGGGCAGAAATTGGGGCAGAGGCCTCTTAGCAGTACAGCTTGTACAATGCTAGAGAATTGCCTGTTTTCACATCTATCTGCTTTCATTTCCCAATCCATTATCATTCACCCAGAGTTATAATGTGATGAATATCATTGTGTGCAAAGCCATTTGATGCAGAGAAATCACTGTAGCTGCGGCTTCTATTTGCAATATAAAATTGACTTGGTTGGTGGGGAGTGGGGGTGGGGTAAGGCAGAAGGTGATTCATGCAATTTATCTCCAATATGGTCTCCCTGGAAGCTTGATTAATAAAACTCAGCATCTTGACGTGGATTATTTAATCAGTTCTTTGGCTATATGTCCGGCAAAAGTGTTTTTAACCACAGAGGTGAGTAAACATACATTTCCTTCCAGAAGATAAATGGTCCAGATTTCACCTTCTCCAGGGGCTTTCAGCCCTCAATATTCCTCACACATCTGCCTGGACACAACCGCCCAACAACTGCCCCACCTTCTCCAAAGGAGAACAGTCAAAACAAACAAAACCAGGTAGGGAAGGCAAGAGCCTTCTAAATATTGTCATTAAGAGGGATTTAAGAAACTGCAAAGTCTGCTGGGTTCCTGCATCCTGGCTGGCCAGTCAGTTTTGAAAAGAATAAAAGAAGACTTTGGAGGGATTGGAAGTGAATATTGATGTTCTCCTCCCCAGAGAGATTCTAATAAACCCTGAAGGTAAACTACCCTAATCTTCCCCTCCTTATCTTCCTGCTAATTTCTCTCTCTTTAAGACCCTTGATCTCCTAGAGAAAAATTACTTTGGAAATTGGGTGGGAAATGAATTGTTCCTTCCCATCGTATGCCAAAAGATAATGTAACCTTGAAGTTACCAAGTGATTAGTTGTGGGAAACAAGCTAAGTGTGGACGAGAAAAGCCCTGACACCTGACCCCAACTCCAAGAACTCAATCACTCCCAAGGCCTTTTCTAACTGGTGGTCATCTCCGGGAGGCTAACTAGTGTCATCATAACAACAGTCCTTGACATAATTCAGTTTATTTGAGGCATAAAACAACCTTGGCAGATAATAATCATTCCAGAGCTAGTGCACTCTACATTGGACCACAGTAAAATGACTTACCTCAGATCACCTTACATAAATGTTACTGGTTTGACCCCAAATCTTTCCTGACACCAAATCTAGCGGTCTAACCTCTATTCCAGTGAAGTCAAATTCAAACTGAACGGATTCCTGCCTGCGGCATATGTTGCATTGTATTTTTATTTATTTTGTTAAACCTTTCTCAATTACATTTTAATCTGGCTTCCGGCAGCACTTGGGAGCTTGGTAGCTGGCACACTGGCCTAGAGTCTGATACCGCTTTACTCCAAATTGTTCTTCAGCCACCTGTAGAGTCCTGGCCTTAGAATGGACTCTAGCAGATCCAGGTTTGAATCCTCCCTGACTAGTTTGCGCCATCCTGGGCAAGCCATCTAACTCTCTCAACTGTTTCCTCACCTGTTAAAAAGAATGGGAGACAAGCATACCCAAACGAGTGCTAAGTTAAGGCAGATTAAAAAAAGGTTTGAACACTTTAAAGCAATATAGAGATGTCAGTTTTGCATCTGTCCCCTGCCTCTGAAGTCAGCTCTCTGGGAACTGGATATCACTGTTCTTGTCATCCCTCCTTCATAACCTCTTTACAGGGTTAGTATAGAAAATCAGGTGGGATGTGGGGTCTATAGAACTTTCTACTCACTCTGAAACTTTTGGCCAGAGGAAATAGCCCTGGAAAGTGCCATTGGGATGTTCCTGGCTTCCAAACCTCTCCCCGCTCTAGGTGTCTATCCCTAAGCTGTCACTCCCCACAGCTCCTCTTCTTTCCCTAGAACCTCTGTTTTGGGGTGCTGGGCATCAGGTTCTCTGGGTCTCTGGGTCTCCCACCTGACAGGACTGATGTGATCTTTGTAAAGCGCTTATTAGCATAGAGTCTGGCATGTATGTAAGAGGCACTTTGTCCCTCCTCTTCATTGGCAGAGTTTCTCCACAATGCCCACATTCTTAATGGCCTTAATGCCCACCCCCAGAACCTCCTTTGCTTTCCATCTTTGCATCAGGGAGTCCCTGATACATCCCACTTAAAGCTTTGCTCATTTCTTCCTTTACCTTTCTCCTTGGTGGCAGATACCTCAATCCTCTCTTGTACCCCAGGGAAGGCTGAGGAGAGGGTGGGGGGCACCTGCCAGGTGTCTGACTGCCCTGGGGCCCCAAGTGCCAGGAGCAGGCCTAGTTTTCCCAGACCAGTGCATTATACCTTTCCATTGTCCTGGAAGCTGCTTCAAGTGCTAAGTTCCAGGAATAAGAGAAGGAAAGTGGAGGTAGCTCTGTGTGTATGTGTGTGTGAGATGGCAGTGGGGGTGGGGGGAGGCTTATCACAGCCTCTACTAGGTGAACAGGGACTAGGAGACCAGGTTGGAGGATTTGGGATTAATTCAGCCTGGGAAAGAAAGACTCTAACAGGGAGTCAGGGCATTTAATAAATGCTTTTAGAAACCTATGAGTTCCAATGCTGTCTTTGCCGCTTGCTAGCTGGGTGACCCATGGGTATGTCTCCTAACCTTTTATGAATGAGCCTCATTTTCCATATCTTAAATAAATTCCTCCTAATACTTAGCTCAGAGTAATGATCTCACAAGGTTGTCGTGAGGCTCAGAGGTGTTGGGGGTGGGGAGGAGGCAGCAGGTTGATGGGGCAAGTTAAGGGAGACAAGGTGGAAGAGAAGGGCTCTTTCAGACTGGGAGGGCCCTTTTGCACCGGTCAGTGAGAAATAACATGGGTCCATCTGCTATGAGGGTCTTCTGGCAGCCGTAGCAGATTTCGGGTACTCTCCGCTCAGAGGCATTGGCCTTGGAGGCTGAGGAATGGTGGGGATACAGACACTGGCTTTTGCAGGCGAAGCTTGGGGAGGCCCTGCTTCCAAACACAAAGCTGAAGGTTACCTCCTCACCCGAGGTGGGAGAGATTTCCTTTGAGAGTGAATGTCCCTGGCTCATCCAATCCCCGGGGGGGAAGGAGGGTGTTTTCTGAATCCAGTCCCCCAACAGAACAGCGAAGTCAAGCATCTTTCACAGAGTCAGTTTCCTTATCTGCAGGATGTCTAACACCTAACAGCCCTAACCGCCTCTTCGCCTAAGACGGGTCTCTCTTCCACCTCCCATCTAAGGCAAGAGGGGCTACAGTTCCCTTTGAGGGGTGGAGCCTGGTCCTTCAGAAATTACAGTTACACCCTGGGAGGTCAGGCCCCGGGCCACCCAAGAGGAGGGAAAGTCTCTCTGGACGGTGCTAACACCAAGGACTCACCTGCCTGGGGTGAGCTGCCTCAGGGGTAGCTCCTCCCCGGTTAGGAGAGGGTTAACTCTGCGGGGTCCCCAAGAATGATCCCTCCCGAGTGAGAACCTGGGAGCTGTAGCGCCCCCTCCCCCAAGCTCAGTTAATGGAAAACATGGTCCCCGGAGGGGAGTGCTCTCTCCCTCCTCTGAGGCTAAGGACGCCAGAGGGAAGGAGGGGTAGGTGGGAGGGGCCGACCAGTGGGAGTTCTGCTCCCCTCCTATTTTGTGAGGGTAGGGGAGGCTCAGGGCACGTGGCCCTCTCCGACCCTCACCCTACAAACCAAAAGTGGCCCGGGCTCCCCACAGTCACGGAGGCACCCTCCAAGAGGGATGAGGCGGGGCTAAGGTGGGGGGAAGGAGGTCCCCCTCTACCAAGGGGCGGAGCCACAGCGGGTTATTCCAAACACACCACGGGGGGGGGGGGCCGAGATGTTTGGTTTCAGAGGGGGCGGGGCCGATCTTGGGTTCTCCTGAATTTAGGGGAGGGGGTCCCCGAAACCCCGAGGTCCAGACAGTGCCTGCACTCTCCCTAGCTCAGGGTCTCGCCAGCCTAGCCCTCTTTGGGGAGGTGGGGGAACGTAGAGGCGTGGGTCTGTATGGGCGGGGGCTGAGGCCTGGGGGAGTCGCCCACCCCCCGCCCTCCCATGGGGACAGTAGGAGGCGGCCCCCCGGCCCCGCCGCGCCCCCGCCCGGGCTCCCCAGCCCCCGAATAAAGTCCCTCACTTCCTTTGGTAATTACAGGCTGGCGGAAATACGTCAGTTGTTATCTGCTCTGGGCTTTGCTGCACTGTACAATTCAGAAGGAGAGGAAATTTCCCCCCTCCGCCCGCCTGCCTGCCCTCCCGCCCGCCCGCAGCAGCCGCCGCCGCTTCTGGCCCTTTAAGAACCCAGATCCAGCCCTCGGAGCCGCCGAACCGGGGGCATTTCGGCGGGGACTGGGGGGCAACGAGGAGGGGGGGGGCACTCCCCGGGAGAAGGAATCGCGGGTGGGGGAACGACCATGGGGAGACAGATCCCCGAGCCGCGAAGGGGAGAGCAGCCACGCTGAGAAGCTTCCCGTCCAGAGGCCGCTCAGGAGGGGGGGGCCCTGACACCCTCACCCCGCCCCCCCATCGCCCCAAGAACCTCCTGCCGCCGCCCCCGAGACGGATGAAAGTTCCCGAGAGGACTGGGGGGGAGAGACCGAGCCAAGGCTGGGTCTGTCCACTGCCCCCCCCACCGGGCGTGTGACCTCGCCCCCTCCCACTCCCTCCAGCCCTCGAGGTTTCGGGAGGGGCGGACGGGGCCGGGCCCGGGGCAGCCCGGCTGGCCCCCAGCCCCTTGAGGCCCGCGCGGCCCTTGCTACAAAGTTGCAAAGCCCCCGCGTTCCGGATGGAATTCTGTGTTGCAGCTTAGTCCCGAAGAGGGAAGAAGGAGGGCGCGCGGGCGGGAGAGGAGCCGCCGAGGGGAGAGCGGCGCTGAGCGGCGGGGGAGCCTGTGCCTGCGCCTGCTGCGGCCGCGGGGCTGTTGACTCCCTGACGTTGGAATAGTCCTCCGGGGGAGGGGGCGTCCTTTGCCCGACCCTCCTGTCTTAATTTAAAAAAAATTTCTCTGGGGGGGCGGGAGGCTTGGGAGTGATACAGTGGGGGCTTTTTATTCCATTTTCAAAAACCCGTCCTGGGGTTTGGAGTCAAGGTCATCGAGTGGCTTTTCCGTGGCTGTGGCGTCTAACCCCGGTGGATCCCTAGGGGCAGCGAGAAGGACTGCCTGGCGTGGGGCGGCAAGCACGGCCGGGGCCGTGGAAATGGATGGGAAGGTCCGGCAGAGCCGCCGGTCTCGATCCCAGAGGGACCGCGTGAGGCGGAGGGAGGCGGCCGCCCGCGAGGCCCGGAATCAGAGCCCGTCGTCCGGCTCGGAGAGGGAGCCCAGCCCGGGCAAAGAGAACACGAGCCAGAACTGCGCGCACCCCCGGGGCGCGGCGACGGCAGTGGCGGCGGCGGCGGCCGCCCCCCGAAACGCACGCCCCCCGCGCCGCCGGCGCCGAGAGTCCAGCTCCCAGGAAGAGGAATTGATCGATGGCTTTGCAATTGCCAGCTTCAGCACCCTGGAGGCCTTGGAGGTAAGAGCGGGCGCGCGGCTAGGGGGGCGCCGGGCTCCCCTTTTCCTTACCCGTCTGGGGGCGCCGGCGGGGCTTTGAAGGGGAGAAGGGAGGGTGTTTACTTTCTGGGGTTAGAAATGGGAGGGGGCTGTGCTTCTGGGAGGTTGACTCCAGAGGGCTCTCCGGAGCCGGACAGGCCCCTCCTACGCCCGGGGCCCCAAGGCTATTTAGGGGCCCACCCGTTGCGTTTGGTCTGGTCTAATCCGGGACTGATGCGGTCTCTAAACTTGGACCTGGTTTTTGGGGCCGGCAGGTTAGACGCCTCTTTGCTGAATGTAAACACTGACCCCACTGCCTGAACGCCTGTACCCCCGACCCTCTGGGGCCCTCGTAGTTGATGACTGGAGCGTTTCTCTGGTGGGTGTCTAATTTGGAATTTCCTGAAGCCTCCCCTGTGGGGCAGCCCTCCTCTTTCGGAACCGATTGTGGTGTGCGGGGGGGGGGGGGGGGGAGGGGGGGAGGTGAGTGAGGTTTTTACAGAATACTGTCAGTGTCCGGAGCCCAGGCTTTAGACCCTAGGCCGGGGTCACCTGTCCTTGTTGGCACCCGGGGCTCAAGACTGGACCGTAAATCTTTTAGACCTCGCGGTTCACTAAGGTCCTTTCTCTCGTGTTGCGAAATTGTTACTTTATCTGCAGCCGGACATAGGGGAGAAATAGAGACTGTGGGGATGTTTTCTGGGGGATAAGATGTTGAAATGGCTGATTTCCACTCCCTTATTTCCCCCCTCCCGTGTGTGTGTTTAAATGGGTACTATGTTGGGGGGACGACTTTTAGAAAGTCCCACTTCATGCCGACAACATATTTGCCAGGGGTTAATAGGTTGTCAAAAAATATTGCTCGTCTGGAGAACTTATTATGAACAATATTTACTGAGCAAATTCACCCTTTCTTGTCTGAACTCTTAAGTAGAGAGGGAAATGAAATATTTTCTGAAGGAGGCTGACAAACCAGGGCTGGGCCTGGCTTGGAGTGCTTTTGGGAATGGAAGGTGGGGGTCTGGTGTGTGAAGTCTGTGTCTGGGGAGGGCTGAGCCTTGTCCAGTCCCCAAAGGAGTCTCCTAGGGAAATGTACGTGCTCAGATGATTTCCCAAGGCCCTGGGTGTGGGCTGCAGTCTGGCTATCTGTCAGTGGGAGAGCTCCTGCCGACCTGGGCAAACTTTGCCCTCCCTCTTGGAGTTGCTAAGGAGTGGGGCCTGGGTGTTTTTGGTCTTCCTACAATTTGTGTCTAAGTGGATTGATTAGCAGCAATAGTAATTGTTGCTTTATATAGTAGCTTTACTCACCTGATCTCATTTGATCTTTACACATTACCTGAGGTAGATAATGAAGTCTGTATTTTTATTCCCATTTTACAGGTGGGGAAATAGAGCCCCCAGCCAAGAGTCAAGCTCATCGTTGAGATGGGGACTTGAATTCAGCCCTAAATCCCAGTCTGCACCTCTTTCCACTCTCTGCTGGTGGCTGCCACTTATTTTGGTGTCCTCGGGCCTAACTGGCATTTTCTTCTCCTTGTTTTTCTGATTTTTTTTTCCTTTTTGTGGCATTTCTAGTGTGCCTAATCTAGCAGCAGGGTCTCAGTTTGCTCCTAGACCTGCCTGGGCCATGGCTCAGAGATCATAGAATTTAGAACTGGCTAGGATCCCTGAGAACTGGTCCAAGTCCTTTTTACATATGAGGAAACCTGGGTCCTGAGAGCTTGTCATTCGGGGCTTGACAAGAAAGTGGACCTTGGGTAGTATCGGTGACTGGTCCATGGGAGGGGTGGGGATTGGACAGTCTCCATGAATGAGATAAATGCCTGGTCTGGACTTCTGGGGTTTGCTCCCAGTTGGGTGAGACCCTTCTTTAGGTTGTAATCATTAACATTTTTTTTCCTCCTGTTAGAAAGAAAGCACCTTGAGGGCAGGGGCTGGCTTTTTGCCTCATTTTATATTCCCTCCGTGCCTGGTACTCCGTAGGGGCTTAATAAGTACTTTTTGATTGACTAAGTAGAGCTGTGTGGAAGTCATCACTCTCTTTAAAAGTCTGCCAAGCATTTATTAAGCCCTTGCTGTCTGCCAGCCACTGGGCTAAGTGCCCAGGATACAAAGAAAGGAAAAGCCTTCCCATTTTAACTTGTATTAGAAATGTTTTGGTGCTAGAATTCGGAGCCAGAAGGAACCTGACGCCTCATGTTACAGACGGGGACATTGAGGCCCCCCAGCATTCTGTTGGACTGAAGCCTCTGGCTCGAAATTTTCACCCATCCGCTAAATCTCCCTACCAGTGTATGGAGCTTTGATCGTGGAGTAGGGAAGAGCCCAGTTTGGCTCCTGTCTCAGACACTAGGAAACCTTTATTCCCATAAGGCCTAATTCAGGTGGCACTGTAATCCTTGCGCACTCGACCCCTTGCTAAGTTCCATCTACGCTGGAGCTGTTATTATTTGTTATTATTGACAGACTGCTAAACCCCTCAATGGAAATTAGTCTCTGAGAAGGATGCCCAGGGAGATAATATTTATCTGAGGTGTCTGCACTGAGAGTGACATTTAAAACAGAAAGCTTCCTTGGGGTTAGGGGAACCACTGATGACTAAGAATGGCCCTCATCCTTGTCATACTGAGAGAATTTGAAAATGCCCAAACTTCCTGCAGCCAACCAGCACTGGTAGCCTAGAGAGTTAAATTTAAGGACCTTTCTCCTCGAGCCTGGATGGTTCCTTCTCTCTTTGAGGGCAGGGGTCAAACAGCCAGTCCTGCGGCAGAGGCTAGACTTGAACCCAGGTTTTTCCAAGCATGAGGCCTGTACTCTCTCCACCACACCCACTGCATCATGCTGCCTGACCTTGAGTGTATTCAGTGCTTGTTGATTGATTAGGGAGGCATTCCTTCTTTATTGTAAAGTATGGGAAATAGAATCTAATGTTGATTTCATTGGAATGTTCTGCTGGGTGAGCAAAGGGGTATCTGGGTCCTTCCTTGGAAGTGGAGGGGAGGCATCATGCTAGGGAGAAAGATCTCTCAACTTGGAGTTAGGAAATTAGGGTTCAGATCGTACCTGATGCTTTGCCTGATAAGTGGCCCCCAGGACTAGACTTAATGCCTTCAGTTCTCTCTGGGTTCTGCCTCCTGGTTGGCAAGATCAAAGGAGAAAATACCATGTGTGCCAAACACTTTAAAACCTTACATTTCTGCATAAATGTTAGCTGTTATTAGAAAGGGCTAGGTATCAGTGTTGTTCCTAAATTCAAAATTAGGGTCCTTTTAAAAAAAAATTACTCCCCTCTCCTTCCCACCAAATATCTACTGTCTCCTTGCTAGAGGAGTAGTGTCTTATTTAGGGCTTGAAGGAACCTAGATATTCAATCTAACCCTCTCATATTACTGGAGAGAAAATTGAGGCCCTACGAAGGTTAAATGACTGGTCCTAAAGCCCTTCAGGGAATAAGTAGGAGAACTGGGATTTGGACCCAGGACCAACAACTCCAAATGCTTTTCCACGGTTCCACACTTGTTCCTGGTCTTTACAAATGACTCATAGTACCTGGTGGTTCGAAGTCTGCACTGGGCATGCCAGCCAGGTCATCTGTGAAAGAAAACATTTTCCAGATCTGAAGGCTCTGGTGACAGGTGGGTCATACTCTTTTCTGAAAAAGGAGAGAACGCATTCCATTAAAGGATCCCCCTTTTCTCTAATTTTTGGAAGCTCTGATGGACTCAGACTTCTGCATGGGAAAGGAAAGGATGGTTTGAGGTAGGTCTGCCACCCCTGGTTTGAGGGCTGGAGTGACTGACTTTCTAGGCCCTGGTTTCTTCCCCTTTTTGTGTGTCCTGGACCCTTCTAGTTATCTACTGAAACCTTTGGACCCCTTCTCAGAGTCGTGGTTGTAAATGCATAAAATCTGCTGGATTGCAAAGGAAACCAATTCTATTTGGAATGTAGTTATCAAAAAATTTTTTGTTTTTTTTTAAATTAAGAATTCTTGCCCCCAGAAAAAGTAAATGCCCCCCCCTTCTCTTTTTAAAAATTCAGCCCAAAATTATTAAGCGCTGATTGTGCAAATGTAGAAAGAAAACTACATCTCCTGCCCTTGGCTATCTTACCTCCTGTTCTCTGGCCTTTAGCCCCTTCTCCAAGTATACCTTTCACATTAGACTTCTGAGGAAGAGGAGCCCTAGGGAGTAGAGAGAGGTAGGGGGAGCGTCTGGCTACTGGTGGGTGTCCCTTCCACCTAGACTCCTGTCTCCCCCAAGGTCCTTCAGCTTCCTTATTTGGTTCCATTGTTTTTCAGTTGAGTCTGATTCTTTATTGACCCTGTTTGGGGTTTTCTTGGCAAAGATATCAGAGTAGTTTGCCATTTCCTTCTCCAGTTCATTTTACATGTGAGTAAACTGAGGCAAACAGGATTAAGTGACTTGCCCAGGATCACATGGCAAGGTCAGATTTGATCTCAGAAAGATGTCTTTCTGACTCCAGGCTCGGTGCTCTAGCCTCTTATTTGGAAAGCTCAGTAAATGTCTGTATCCTAAAGCTTTCACCCTCAGGGCTCTGTGTGTGGGCACTCCCTGCCTTTGTGAGGGGAAGAAGAATGAGAGGATTGGGTATGAATGGTCAACCTTCTCATTTCCTAATCCTGTCTGAGGGTCACAAGACACCAGGCTTCAGTATGGGTGCCAAGGCCCACCTCCCACTCAGTGGGGGTGCTGAAAGGGCTGTGTGGAGTAGCAGAAAGAGTGGTCAGTCACTGTGGAATTCAGATCTCTGCTTCCCTGCTTGTGTGACCTTGGGCAAGTAGTTTGCCCTTTGAGAACTTTGGTTTTCTCATCTGTTGAATGAGGGGATTGGCTTCCATAGCCTCTAAGGTCCCTGATTGCTCTGAATCAAGGACCCCACAGCTGTAGATGTTTCCTGGGATGGTGGGAGTGGTGGAGGTGTTTGTTGCTAAGAGATGGGTACCTGAGGTGACTTTTGACCCCTGGCCCATCAGAGCAATAAACTGCAGGGCCTGCACTATTCCTGAGCACGGGCTGGGCTACCTGTCTGTGTACACAATCACACCTTGTGTGCTCAGCAATTTCCATGTTTATCCAAGTGGTTCTTTGGTACTTGAGTGCTCTGAGACTGAGGCCTCCTGACAGTCCTCTTTGCCCCTGCCTTGCTTCCCTCAAGGAGTTTCATCCTGAAGCTTTGCCACAGATGGAGGGAGAAGAATCTCTCCGGCTGTCACCTGGGCCTCTATTTGCCCTCCTCTAAAAACTTAGAAGGCTTAGAATAGTTTCTGAGGTTCCTCTCAACATTGACATTCTGTGTTCTGAGGGCCCTCCCAGCTCTGACATCCTGTGTTCTAAGGGCCCTCCCAGCTCTGACATCCTCTGTTCTGAGGGCCCTCCCAGCTCTACATTCTGTGTTCTGAGGGCCCTCCCAGCTCTACATCCTGTCTTCTGAGGGCCCTCCCAGCTCTGACATCCTCTGTTCTGAGGGCCCTCCCAGCTCTACATTCTGTGTTCTGAGGGCCCTCCCAGTTCTACATTCTGTGTTCTGAGGGCCCTCCCAGTTCTACTTTCTCCGTTCTGAGGGCCCTC
>NW_027185588.1:1443447-1445838 GCF_028583685.1 Petaurus breviceps papuanus
GTTCTGAGGGCCCTCCCAGTTCTACTTTCTCCGTTCTGAGGGCCCTCCCAGCTCTGACATCCTGTGTTCCAAGGGCCCTCCCAGCTCTGACATCCTGTGTTCTAAGGGCCCTCCCAGTTCTACATTCTGTGTTCTAAGGGCCCTCCCAGCTCTACATTCTGTGTTCTAAGGGCCCTCCCAGTTCTACATTCTGTGTTCTGAGGGCCCTCCCAGTTCTGAAATTCTCTCTTCTGAGGGCCCTCCCAGCTCTTTAGTCTATATTCTAAAGGCCCTCCCAGCTCTGACATTCCATGTTCTCAGGACCCTCCTAGCCCAGACATTCCATGGTCTGAGGGCCCTGCCAACCCTGTCATCCCATGTTCTGAGGGCCATCCCAGTCCTGACATTCTTTGTTCTAAGGGTCCTTCCAGCTCTGACTTTGTACTTTGGAGAGAGGAGGTAGGGAGCTGGGGAAGATGGAATCCTTTGCTAAATGTGACCCGAGGGCTCAGAGGGGAGAGAACAGGCCCAGGGGACTTAGAAAGTGGGGTCAGTGGAGCCCCAGCCGGCAGCCCTGGGAGATAAACACCCATTTCATGCAGATGAAACTGCTAATTGGGTTTGAAGCTTTGGGTGAATCACGGGAGAAGTATCAGATGGATGTGGAGATGGCATTTAAAGGCGCTTTGATCCTCTCTGCTGTTCCTTTTAAGTAGGAGAGTCGGGCTAAAAAAAGGAACTTGGTGGGAATGCTAATGAATCAAAGTCTCTAGCACCCATTGTTTACTAGAAGCTGCTCCAGGAGAGGCGGATTTCTTTGGAGGCCACCCTGCAGAGGCGCCCCCAGAAGCCATCTCCGAGGGCCACTTCTCATTTTCTCTGCCTATGGCAGGATGGGGCTGTGCCCTAGAAGGGCACTTCTCTGGCAGGCCTGGCATCCGTGCCACTGGGTGGGTGCAGTCGATGGCTTTGGAGTCACACTGGATTCAGTCTTGCTAAACATGTAATCTGGCAAACCACTTAACCTCTCTGGTTTCCTCAACCCTGCAAAATGAGAGGGGGGGCTTGGGATTAAGAGCCTATTAATGCACCCCCCCCCGCCCACTTCTAGCTCCAAATCTTTGGTTTTCTTAGCTTTCTCCAGGACGGACACTGGGCTGGCAAATAAAGCAGTCTCAGTCAGCATTTAGTCAGCTCTTGGGTTCATTGGCGCAGTGTGAGTCTCCTGTATTCACTGGGAATACAAAGATAAATAAAAGGCCCTGCCTTCCTAGAGCTTACATTCCAATGGGTACAGAGCAGAGAGCCTTGCCTGCCTCCCTCCTTCACCTAGGTGGTGGATTAGGGATTCCTGGCATATGTTAGTTTTTAGCAACAACTGCCCCCTCCCCCTTGTTACCAGAAAGGCCCCAGGGAGAGAGTTGGTTTTATTTGGAAATCAAGGTGAAAGGAAACAAAAGATTAATAAAAATTAATAACAACAACAAAATACCAGTCCTGGCCCCTTGATGTATTTCTCAGATCAGCTTGTTGTTGGAGCCTTCCAGGTCCCTCTCCTTCCTAGCAGACCACCTTAGAGTAAGCAGTTGAGGAGAGGGACCTTGGAGAAGCAGGCCTGGCCCTTCCCCGCCCTCCCAGAGACTAGATACCCAGCCTGTGGAGGACTGTTTGTGAGACCAAGTTCAGGCCTAGTGTGGGGAGAAAAAACCGACTTGGCTGGCCTTGGGGTGGGGGTGCCCAACCTAGCCCTCTGGGACAGAATTTGAATAACAGTAAAAAAAGACAGGCCCCCAGGTAAAGAACCTGTCTGCTTTAGGTAGGATAGGTAGATAGTGTTCTCTCTCTGTCTCTCTCTCTGTCCCCCCTCCCCCTCCATCTCTCTCTCTGTCTCTCTCATCAGGGCTGGAAATAACTGGTTATTGGAGAAGCAGAGAAGACCACAGAGAAGGCCGAGGTAGTTGTCCCACATTCTCCTCTTTCCTCCCCACCCCCTTTTTCTATGAAACTGTTAAGGGGATCAGGTGAGAAAGAGGGTTGGGGATGGTGAAGTGAGAACATATGGGCGGAATATTGGGTAGAATGCCCGCCCTGAAATCAGGAGGACTTGAGTTCAAATGTGATATCACTTATTAGCAGTGTGACCCTTAACAAGTCACTTAACCCCAGTTGCCTCCAGAAACATATAATGATGAAGTCAAAGGGCTAGCACTGGAAGGGGACTTGTGGGGGTGGGGGAGAGTCCGTGGCCTAGAGGGTAGAGCTGTCGCTTAGAATAATGGTTGGCACCTACAGAGCCCATGTCCATCTCACTTGATAGGTGACATTGTCATCCCCATGCGATGGGTGGCCTGTGTTGGCTTGACTGCCTCTGTCTCCTTAAGTGTCAGTGTTAGGATCAAGGCTGATCCCACC
>NW_027185588.1:1455838-1469446 GCF_028583685.1 Petaurus breviceps papuanus
GCTGCTGCTTGGGTCAGTGATTTACACATTTAAACACACCCACCCGCCATCTCTAAGGTTCCCCATTACCTGCCAGGGGACATGCTGTACCAGCCTGGGATGGGCATGAAAATGGGCTGAGCCTGTCCTGGGGCTGCTTGTGGGGGTTCACAGTTGGAACTGCCCACTTGTTCTTGGGCTTTATCTCCTTTGTGTGGACCTGGGGGGTGGAGGAGTAGAGGGCAGGGCTTGGGGGCTGCTGAGGCTTGGCCTCATCCCCTTTCCCTGGTGCTGATTTACTGAATGTTTGCTTAATCCTCTCCTGCACTCCCGCCTGCCTTTCAGACATTCCCTGGACACTGGTGGAGTTCTCCTTCTGCCTGTGAGCACAGTGGTAATCATACTGACACTAATAGCTAGCGTTTATTAAGCCCTTACTGTGTGCCTGGCCTTGTGCTAAGCTGGCCTGGTGCTGGATGGAAGTGGAGATGCAGGGGCAGCTCTGGACAGAGACACGGTGACCACGTTAACACAGACAGCAAGCATTTACAGAGCACCTTAAAGGGCAGCAGCAAAGTGCTTTACAGACAGCTCGTTTGATGCTAGCTACAACCCTGAGAGGCGTTTTGTGGTTCTCTTCTTTAGGTCAAAGCCAACTCTTCCTGACCCCATGTGGGGTTTTCTTGGCAGAGATACTGGAGTGCTTCGCCATTTCCTTCTCCAGCTCATTTTACAGATGAGGAAACTGAGGCAAACAATGTTAAGTGACTTGCCCAGGGTCCCACAACTAGGAAGTGTCTGAATGCAGGAATATGAGTCTTCCTGACTCCAGGCCAGGGACTATTATCCTCGGTTTTATAGGTGAGAAAATGGAGGCAAACAAAGGTAGTGACTTGCCCAGGGTTACACAGTAAGTATATACAGTCAGTATCTGAGGCTGGATTTCCATGCACATCTGGTACCAGGGAAAGAGAGTCTGAAGTGAGAGGTACTGACTCTAAACCCTGCTTCTGACCCTGACTGCCTGAGCGACCTCAGGCAAGTCACTTAGGTGACTTAGGCCTTGGTTTTCTTATCTGTAAAATGGGAGGATCGAACTTTCTCTGTGGAACAGAATGATTTCATCTTGAGCTGGTTACACCAGATTTCCGGCATTTTCGTTCTTGGCAGGTTTGCTAACTGATCAGTGGCACCCTGAAGAGGTTACACAGACTGTATAGGTTAGAGGAAGCCGGTTTGCAAACACTCAGTCACCCGCCAGCTGAATTGGGCTCCCCAGATCAGGGGAGAGATGTCACGATTGGGAGGTGGGCGGCGCCTGGAGTTGGAAGCAGCCTCCCTTCTCCCTAAGTCAAGGGACCTGAGACCCCCTCACCCCCTTTGCGGCCTAGTGCCCCTCCCAGAGCCTAGTTCCCACTGTCTGTATAGTTATACAAAGACTACTACTTATACATACCCACATATACCTTTTACCACACTTAGTGCCTGCTCTGTGGTGGGCACTGTGCCAAGGGCTTCGTAAATACTGTTTGAGCTTCACAACAACCTTGGTGGGGGGGTAGGTGCTATTTTTATTCCTATTTTATGGTCGAGGAAACCGAGGCAAATAGTATTTAAGTGGTTTGTCAAGGTCACATGTCTAGTGAGTATCTGAGACTGGATTTGAACTGGTATCCTTCCGACTTCAGGCCTTGTGGTCTGCACTTTGGTACCCCCTAGCTCAGTAATAAAGGGAAGTGCCCCCCAAACTAAAATTCTGATCTGGAAAGAAAAGGGGGAGATAGGGAAAGTGAACAACTGAGCAGCCGCCAAAACACAAGAGAACTCAGGTTTTAGAGACATGTTCTGTAGACAGAGGCTCGAGCAGGACACTGCATCTGAATACAGAAGAGGGGTGAGGCCTGGACTGGAAGAACGAGGCTGGGGATACTAGGTTAAGGTAACCAAGAGCCCCCGCCCTCCCCTTTGCCCTTTTAGCTACATGGAATGAAAGGAAGGAGAGGACCAGGTCTCCTTTCTTTGGGATGGATGATGATGAGATGAATTCAATAAGAGAACATTTGTTAAATTCCTTTTCTGTCCTAGCTTTCATTCCTTAGTTCTGTAGGCAGCTGAGTTCTCAGTTCTCTCAGTCATTCAGCGTTTATTAAGCACCTACTGTGGGAATACAAAATGAGGCCAAAGACAGCCCTGCCCTCCAGGAGCTCACAGTCGAAGAGCAGAGTTGCATTGCTCATTCGTTATCTGGGGCACCAGAAATGAAAATGCAGGTCCAGGATTTTGTTTGTTTTTGTTTTTAAATGCTATCTCCCGAGGCTGCCAAAAATAAGTGTTTCTTCAGTGCCGTATACCTGGCACTGGGCTGGGTGCTGAGAATATGGAGGCAGAAGAGGCAAAGGCCCCTGACATTCCTCCCAGTCTACCAGAGACCCTCCTGCCCCTTTCACATACCGTATTTTACCACATAATCACACCCTGTTTTTTCAGTCCAAAAATTGGTTTATAACCTTTCATTGCGTACTCGTTGCATGGCATAATTCTGTTCATCTCGCTGCTTAGAAGGTAAGCAGAGCAGCCGTGTGTTCACCAATGGCAGATGGATATGCTTTTATCTCTTGTGCATTGGGAGCCCCGAGCCTAGAATTCTCAGCACACACGGGAGCATTGTCGGTGAATTTCCGAAAGCCAGCTTCTATGGTGTTTTTAGATTGCTGCAGTACTAACAGAATTGTCACTCAACCCAGCAAAGAGCCTTAGACACCAGGCCAAGCCGCCATGAGTAAGTTACATGATAGGAAAGGCTTGCATCTTCCCCATTTTAAGGTATATTCACAAGTATTCCCTGCATCCTAATCTTGTACCAAAGACAGTTTAGTAAAAAATGATTTTTAAGTAATATCAGCATGAATTTAAAAAACAAAAAGCTTCACATAATGGTCGCAGCCCACTTTTGGCACAAAACCGTGCCCTTTATGTAGTGAAATATGGTACCAAAAAGAGAGGAAAGGGGGAAAAAAAATTCTTGCCTCCCAAAGAGCTAACATTGTGAATACCTACCTTATACTTAGATGAAGTAAATTCAAAGTCAGTACACAGGTGAGTAAATATAAGGGGAAAGAGGAAGGAGGAATCAGGGAAAGCTTCCTGTAGGAAGTGGCTCTCAAGCTGAGCCTTGAAGATTTCAAAAGGATGAGGAAAGAGGGTGGAGCATCCCAAGCAGGGGGTCAGCTTGGCCAAGTCAGCGACCGTCAGGAAACGGAATGTCACGTCTGGGGTATTGTCAGCTGGCTAGATGACAGAAAGAAGGCAGAACCACTCAAATCCTGTTTCACTTCTCCTTTATTCAGTGAAGGAGAATAATTTTTAGATTAGGAAGAGTGAGTTTCATTTCCCAGGGTGAGCAGAGCAAAGATGTAGCTGCCTTCCATGAGTGTCAGTCAACTTGGATATGATTGCTGATTCCCTAGAGATGGTATTTAGGGGGAAAACCTATCAGTGATAGGAAGAGGTCTGGAGATAGCCTAGAGACAGGCAAAGGTCCCCATTGTCAGGGATGTTTCCTCGGGGCTCTCTATTCAGGTATATGTTAGACTAGGTCTCTTCCAACTTATAGTGTGATGTCATGGGTAGAGTTAGAATCAGAAAGATCTGGGTTCAAATCCTTCCTCAGACAATTAACAGCTGTGTGACCCTGGGCTGGTCATTTAACCTCGTTTTTTTTCCCCTTTAAAATGAGGGAGCCCGACTTACTGACTTCTAAGGTCATGTTTCCAAGTCTAACTGGACCCGATGGAACCTCTTATCCCCAGAGGAACAGGAACAGGGAATTTGCCTTCCCAGTTTTCTTAAGTTAGCCCCCCCCCAATTTGTTACAACAAGTCCTAGTCTTTGATTTGAAGGTTAGAGACTGTGTCAGTCCTTGGCCCCTGCCACTCACCAGGGGGCTGGTGTACAAACCCCAAGACTTGTGGAGTCAGGGTAGAGATTCCTTGGAAAGGACTTAGAGCCACACAGTGAGGCTCATGTGCCCTCCCTGCCACAGAAGGAGAGAGTGACTCCCACGTTCCCCAGAGGGTTTTTCATGAAAGGGCAGAAACAGTGGCCAAGAACCCCTGAGATCTAGGAGTAAGCTGTAGGCTACCAAAAAGACATCCCCCAGAATCAATAAAGAGGTTTGGGCTAAATGGAAAATCAATCTGTATCAGTGATCCTAGTTTAAATATAATCCCTCTCCCACAGAGTCTCACTCAACAGCCTTGACTGGGAGAGAGAGCCCAGAGAGAACTGAGCAAGACCCGTTTTCTGGCACTAAGTCGCGCGCGCGCGTGTGTGTGTGTGTGTGTGTGTGTGTGTGTGTGTGTGTTTGACTGGGGCCCTGGCTTTGTCTCTGATTGGCTGGGGGCCTTGGGGCAGGTCACCCCTGGGAGCTGGATCTCCAGGGAGATGGAAGCTTAGGAAGCAGGTGCCAGAGATCAGCTCAAATCCTCCTTCTGCCATGGACTGCCTTGGTGATCATGCACATGCTAGTTAGCTAGTTCTGGGCCTCAGTTTCCTTGTCTGTAAAAAAAAAAAGGGGGGGGGGATTGGATTAGACAGGGTGTCCTTAAACATTTTTTCATGGACCCATTTCTCAGAATCATAGTTTTTAAGTATAAAATAAAATAGGGATAACAAAGGGAATAGATCATGTTAAAATATAGTTGTCAAAATAGTTTAAAAAGTTTATAGACCTCCTGAAAGCTGTCCACGGACCTCAGGTTAAAAAAAACCCTGGATTAAATGGTCTCTTAAGTTCTCTCTTTCTCTCTGTTCTCTCATTCTCTAGTTCTGATTTCTGAATGGGGGCAACAGTGGGTGGGGTTGGCGCACGCATGGTGGGTGGGTAGGTGGGGTAGCCCAGGTCAGTACGGGCTGACATTGCTTCTTCCTCTCCCCGCCCTTTCTCAGCTGGTGCCATGGGTTTGGAGAAGACACAAAGCATCTCTGTGTCTGCCTGCCTCTCTCCCTCTGTCTGCCCGACTTTCTCCATCTGTTCCTCTGTGTCCGGCTGCCTCTGACCAGACGGGCTGCTCCCTCTCCTTGGCCCTAGCCAAAGGGAGGACTGAGCCAGAGGGAAGGGATGAGGCTGTGCTGGTGACAGTCCATGTGGTTCTGCCTGAATCTGGGCCTGCTGAAGCCTGCTGTCCTTGGGGGCTGCCTTTCTCCCTGGGGGTCTTAGAGATTGGAATCTCTGCGGGTTTTTGCAGTCCTCCCATCCCCTCTGCAGTTGCACACACATTTTGCTCCCAGACACTTGTGACACTCCCCTCCTCCTTTTTGGGGGGTGTTGCTTGAGTGGTTTCTCTCCTCCTTGGGACACAGGGTAGTGCAGATATGAGCTAGTCTGGAACTGTCCCTGGAAGGCAGTGTATAGGTAAAGGCTTTTGTGTATACAGAGGTCCTGGGTTCAGAGCCTACCTTTAATGCTTACTGCCTGTGTGACTTCGGACAAGTCACTTAACCTCCAGAGGCCTCAGTTTCCTCATCTGTAAAATGAGAGGCTTGAACTAAATGGCCTCTGAGAAGGGGTTGGATCTTTTCCCTGTTGCATCCCTGCTGCTGCCTCCCCCCCCCCCCCATGAGGCAAGCAGCTGGTGGGGGATGGGAGCAGGGAACCTGAGTCCAGACCCCAGGGCCTCCCCAGGAAGGTCAGAGCACTTGCCCTCCTTTGATAACTGGAGCTTCAGGAAATAGCCATGTTTCCTGTATGGGCCCCAGCCCCATCACCCAGCCACAGCCATCTCCATTCTCTCTGGCTCTGTAGAGGCTGGGGTGGTGGTGGTGGTGGGGGGAGCGATTATGGTCAGGAAGGCCAGGATCATTCCTCACACACTCCTGTTTTTACCCAAGGCAAAGGAAAAAATGGCTCTTGGGTAACTTGGAGGAGCCTAGATTTCAGACTTGGAAAAGGATGCTCAGAAGCCATCTACTTAAGACTTACTCTCATTCTATAAAACAAACCCCAAAATGGGGCAGGGACTGGCCCAAGGTTATACAGATGGTAAGAGACAGAGTCAGGACTTGAACCCAGGCCCTTGGATTCCAGGAGCACTTTTTACTCTGCCTTGTTGGAGTCTTTAGAAGAGGGGAGGTCTGCAATGTAAGAGAGAGTCCTTTGGGCCTGTGTTGGAAGCAGAGAAGCAGGATATTTGGGCCCTAATGGAGGAGCTGAGGCTTGGACTGTATCCTTTTTCATCATTGGATCCTGATTGGGGAGGGGAGGGCCTGGCAGTCTTCTCCATGCTGATGATTCTCAGATCTGCTTCTTCAGCCTGGGCCTCTCTCCCGGCCTTTAGGATCACGGCTCCAGCTGCTGTAGCGTCCAGTAGACACAACATGTCCATAACATTGAGTTGTGTTCATGTGGCAAAATTGTTTAGCCGTTCTGTAGCCTTCCTCCATCTTTAAAAATAATAAAGGTCTTAGCTGTGTGACTCTGGGCAAGTCACTTAACCCTGATTGCCTCTATGAAAAAAAATAATAGAGGCCTTTCATTTTCTTCCTGGAAAGGTCATAGAGTCATAGATCTAGGATTGCAGGAGTCCATGGAGGCCACCTAGTTCTAGTTCTCTCATTCTATAGAAGAGAAGACTGAGGTCATGGAGAGATTACATGATCTGCACACAGGTAGTAAGTGCAGAGCAGGGATTCAAACTTGGGCCCAGATTCATTGCTCTTTCCCTGTAAGTTACTGAGGCCCTCATGTTTGGGGACCCAGAGGCATCGAGGCCTTGGTGGATGACTCTTCCTTAGGTGCCCAGAATGGCCACGGTGGGTCTTAGAGCAAGACAAGGTAAAAACAGGTCAAACCCAGTCGCGGGAAAACTTCTTCCATTCCCTCTTATCAGGGAGCATGATATGAATGAAAAGAATGTAGAAGGCCTAGGTTCAAAGCCTGTCTTTGCTCTCCTGGGAAGCTTTCTGAAATTCCCTGGACCTTTCTTCTTATCTGTGAAGTTGACTGTTAAGTCAGGACCTACTGGCCAGCATAAAAGGAATCCCTCCTCTGTCCCTTCCTCCTCACTTACTATTTCTCTTGTGTTTTGTTTAAGGCTCCTGGTCTTCAAGCTCCTAAGCTCACAATACTCTGCCCTTCATATCACGAGGGCATAGCTATAGGTAACCCTGGGATCTGAACAACTGGATGGAAATGCAAGCTTTGTCAGGTTCATTACTGCATTTTCTGGAGGGTTCTCTCTGTATAAAACAGCAGCTAATAATGGTCTTGATTTTCCTGTATGATAATCTCATCCTTCAGAACTTGAGGAACCAAAAAGGGGGTACTGTACTCTGCATCTCTTGAGGACTTGGTTGCTGAGGTGGAAATTCTAGAAAGCTTGGGGAAAGGAAGGGAGTGGCCACTTTATCTTAGATTTTGTGTTCAGGAAAAAGAAAGCCTGACAGTCTGATATGTATCTTAAATTTTGGGAGAACAAATTTCAGACTTTAGAATAGGTTCAGTAGGTCCAAAAACTGAAATCTAGTATGAGAGTGGTTAGTAGCCCAAGAGATAGGAGCTCTAATAGTAAAGTTTAGAATTACAAATAGCAGCAATTCTGATGAAGAAGAAAAGAAAGTGTTGTCTAAGAAGAATTGATGTGGCTGCACAGGGAGCTCTCTAACCAACTTAGATTTATCTAAGCAAGATATATATGGGAAAATGGAAACCAGGACAAGGAATAAAGAGTGAATATAAAAGTTAGACTGGTGTTGGGCATATGAAAGCCAAGGCTATTGAGGAAAACTAAGGAGACCAAAACATTTATACATGCAGATATAAAATAGGAAGGTCAAAAAAGGCTAGGATAGGGACTTGGGAGATTAGAGATAGTGAAGAGGGCTGTTCACTTGTTAAGTTTTATTTTCTGTGCTGAGGAGCCTGATGTTTGGACAGACACAGAACAGAAGTAACCAACAGAGGAGCTGTTAGGTAAGATATAAATGGGAGACAGGATAAGAAAACAGCATCTAGCTGCCCTTGATAGGTTCAGGCCTTTGGGTCCAGATGAACTACCTCTCTAGGTAGAACCAGCAAGTGTTATGGCTTCAGGTCTGTGACCTGAAAGGTTGTGCAGAGAACAACAGAGAGAAGGGGGGCAAATTTACCGCCCACCCCCCAAGAAGGAAGATACTGGAATCTCTAGCTCCAAAGCCAGTGAGCTTGTCTTCCACTGATTCTTGACCAAATTCTACTGCATATTATAGAGAGATTGGTTAATGAAAATCTAGAAAAGGAAATGGTGGTGATAAGGAAGCAGCCCGGCTTCTTCAAGAACAGGTCTTGCCAGACTCATCTCATTTCCTTCTTTGACAGGGAGATTAGGTTGTTAGAGAATTTTATCTTGATATTAGCCACAATCTCTTAGGCAGTTTTTGCAGAAAACATGTAAAGATACTCATTAGATGGTGGTATACAGTTAAGTATGCATTGTCAGTTTGGAAGGTCTGCAGTGCAGTGCCCCAAGGATCTGTGCTTGGCTTGGTTCCAGGGGACGTTTTCATCTATCTGTACCTTGGATAAAGGCATAGATGGCCTTTTGACTTCAGGATGCCAAGGGTACATGACGGATTGGACATTAAGTTCCTAAGAGGTCTTGACAATCTAGAACACCGAATAATATAAATGATTATGTAATAATAATATAAAAAGGAGAAACATAAAAGTGATAAATGAAAAAGTTTCTACATGGATTTAAAAAGTCAGTTTCCTTCATATTTTATGGAAGAGGGGTGGCTGGATAGCAGTCCCTGGAGAAAGGGGAAGGCAGGGAAGGCTGGGGGCTTTTGTAGACTGCAAACTGGAGAAGAGTTAATAGGGGGATAAGATCCCAAAACTAGTATAGTAAGACTGTGGGATGCCTGGAGAGGGATGTTAGCTAGGTTTGGGCCATGGTGGTCCTGGTCCTGTCTCTGCTCTGACCAGGCCATGGCCAGAGTGTTTGGTCTGAGGTGCCACCACTTTGTAGGAATAACTTTTTTTGCTTTGTTTGGTTTTCTGGCATTTAGCAACTTAATATATAGTTTTTGACTAAATAAGTGATGGATGTATGGCAAGATGACCTGATGGGCTATGAAGTTAAAAATGCAGGTCCTTGTGTAGGTCCAGCCAGGAGATATAGAGGGCTGAGTGGGCAGGTGACTTACGCATGTGCACACACATGCTCATATACACACACATGCACATGCACACATGTGCACACACACACCCCTGTGTTGAGTTCCACAAACAGCAATAAACCATCCATACTCAGGACCTCCTGATAATGTTAATCTCTTATTGTTGGTTTTCAGGCCAAAGTTAGTCTTTTGCTTTCACCTCTAGTCCTTTCCCATTTCCCCGGTCTTGGTGTTCCTGCCCCAGGGAAGTTGTCCTGGACCCTCCTCTGTGGTTCTAAAGAAAGGCCGACCCTTCACTGCCAGGCTGCAGCTGTCCTCTGGGCCACCTCATGAACCCCGACCCGGCGGCTTCCTTTGCTTCTCACCAGGGACTAGCTGTGTCCATTTTCTCAGTCTTCTGGACGAAGCCCAGGACAAAGATTGGGGAAAGGCCGCATTCTCTCCCTTGGGTCCAGGGGCTGACCTCTGCACCAGCCAAGCCCCTCACCAGGTGGATTCCCAGGGAACAAAGCAGACTTGGGGGTTTTTTGCGTTCATTCAGAACACACGAGCCCTGTCACCAGGTATGGGAAGGGCTGTCATTTAGCCTTGTTCTGCTTAGCCCCAGAGGGCAGAACCAGGAGCCCTGAGGGGAAGGGTCTAAAGAAAGAGAATGAGACTTCATGTCAAAGAAAGCTTCTTTAGAATAGAGCCGTCCCAAAGAAGAAGGCGCTGCTCCTGGAGCTAGTGGGTCCCCCTCATCTGAGGGCTTAGAGCAGGAGATGCTCAGGGCAGATCCTTCTCCAGGTGTTCTTAGTCTGAAAGACCTTTGAGGTCCCTTCCAACCCCTGACATTGTTCATAGGACACTATCTTGGCCAAGTTTTTAGTCCCCCCCCATTATATGATGTTGGAATAGGAAAAGGAGGCTCTTCAAAACTGACTTCCAACACAGGGTACTGAGCTCTGTAAAACAGTAGCTTCCTCATCTGTAAGTGGCAGGGGTTGGGCCAGATGACCACCTGTGACTCTGTGGTTGGAGCTGTTGGACACAGGAGGCTGGGGGTTCAGACACTTAATAGCAGCCTCAGTTTCCTCATTTGTGAGAGGAGAGGAGGTTGACTTCAGTGACCTCTAAGGCTCTAAATCTATTTTCCCGTGACCTACAAAGTGAAGGGGTTGGACTGGGCCCCTGGTCCTTTCTAGCTCCAGCTAAACCTGGGGCCCAATGACTTACCTGTCCCTTCCTCCCCAGTCCATGCTTGAGAATTTCCATGAGCTCTTTCTCTTCCCCACCCCCCACCCCCTCCTCCCTTTTAGGAAAAACCAGCCTCTTGAAATGAGAAGCATTTCAGATGTTGGCTCTGGAGCTACTTTAACATGCACAGTTTATTTTTAGAGCAAACAATGTCAGCCAGATCTGTGCTAATTGTTGGCAGCCGCACGTCCCAGTCTCCCCCTGCCCGCCTCCCAAGGATGACAGGAACACAATGTTTGCTGATTGCCCGCCCCTGTTAGAGTAAGTAGGACATTAATTACAGCATCGTGGGGGGGGGGGGGTTTGGGGGGGGGGGCTCATGGGATACCCAGCCCAGTGTGTCTGCTGCGGGGGGTCTGAGGACCGGGGTAAGAGGAGGGGGCTGTGGCGTACAGGAGGAAAGCAGGCGGCCCCTCATCTGGGGAGTGTCAGCGGGGAGAGCTAGATCCCAGAGAAGCGACCACAGCAGCATCTCTGCTGCTGCCTTGGTCTTGTTCTCTCCTCCTGTTTCTGTGCCTGACGGCCTGCCAGCTCTCTGGGACTCTGCCTCCTGGTACCCTGGAGGGGCCTCTCTGAGCAGGGAACCCCTGGGGCCTGTGTTCCCGGGATTGGGGGCTGCCCTGAGCTGAGGCCAGAGGACTGGCCGTGGGTTAACAACTCCGGCCCCTGGGAGAGGGGATCTGGAGACAGGAGACACCATCCGAACTCTGCCCTGGATTTGTAGTACTCAGAGAAGGATTTAAAGCCATCTTCCTGGGTCCTCAGTGGAGAAAGCACCAGGCCTGGAGGCGGGAAGACTCTTTTTCCTTTTCAGATCTGACCTCAGACACGTTCTGGCTATGTGACCCTAGATGAGTCACTCTGCCATTCTTTCCTCATCTGTAAAATGGACTGGAGAAGGAACCAAGAAAGCCCCGACTGAATACGCCTGAACAACAGCCTCTCCCTCCAGAGGCGGGCTCGTTCCATCATACCATGCCTCCTCAGGCAGAGGGTCTGGGTTTTGGGGGGCGGGGGGCAGGGCCAGAGCGGGATAAGAGCTTGGAGGTGGTAGAACAAGCTTGACTAGCTAGGGAAAATCGGAGAGTACTTCCTGGAGGAGGTGTTGCTGTGTGGTATGTTGCCAACATGACCCTCCTACATAGAGTGACTGCCCTGGTCTCTACCTTCTGCCCTCAAGGGTCCCTCGTCTGATCTCTGGTTCCTGGGCATCCCTGTAGGTATGCTTGGCAGGTCCAGGGACTAGGACAAGGACTGGCTGCAGTGAAACTTACCTTTGTGTCCCTCACCCCCTTAGGCTGTTTGCCTCAAAGTGTGGTTGGACTGTTGGCCTGGGGCCTGTGGGATAGATGGGTGGGTTGTCCAGCTCACCCTGCGTGCTGCTGCCGGAGTGGTTTTCCTGAAATGTCAGCCATCCTGTGATCCCTCCCCACCTCCGTAAACTCCAGTGGCTCCCTATTGCCACAGATCCAAAGCCTTTCTTTGGCATTTAAAGCTCTTTCCTTATAATCCTCTCCATGAGCCCCATAGTGGTCTGCTTGCCGTCCCTCTTGCCTGGGTCACTCTTCCCTATTGACCTCCACCTCTTAATTTCCCCGCCTTCCTTCTTGACTTGGAGCTCCAGCCTGCCTACCTTCTTTCTGGAGGAGGCTTTCCCTGGGATCTTGGCTGTTTCTGGACTATGTCCTTCCCCTAAATTGCTTTACCTTTCATCTTTAATATTGTAGTACTGTACTTTGAAAAACCAGGCACAACGATATATCTTTTGGCCTTTCTTCTTATTCCCAGAGCTCAGTGCCACTTTTGGTACATAGGAAGCATTTCATAAATGCTTGTTGACTGATGGCTGATTGTTGGGCTGTTGGGCGGGGCAGATGGGACATTCCTAGAACTACAGAGAGCAAAGTCATTGCTCCTTCCAACCCTCAGCCCATGTTTGAATAGCCAGACACTGGGCCTAGGGGCGTGGGGGGAGGGGGTAGTGGAAAGGCAAGACCTCCTTTAGTCATCTCTCAAGTGAGAGTGACACAGATAGCCATAGGCCTCGTCGGGGGATCGGATAAGCTGATGTGTGTCCTGTTCCTTGAGCACCAGCGGTTGCTGCCCCTGCCTCCTCTTTTGAGGTTCCTAGGTCCCCACCATATGCTGCTGCTCAGGAGGGCCCTGTGGGTGCCACAGGATCCTCCAGATTCTGTAGGTGAGGAGACTTTGGGCCTGCATTCAAGTGGGGATGGTCCTGGTGCACCTTCCTGACAGTGACAGTCTGCTGCCTCAGCATCTCTCCAGGGCATGCCCTCTGAGCCAGACGGCTGAAGCTCCAAGGAGTGTGAGTGTTCGCCCTGGCTGCCTAGGCAAGGATCTGGGGGAGCCCAGGGAAGGGCTGCATGACCGCCCCTGGGCACTGACTGAGGGCTGCATGGCCGCCCCCTGGGCACTGACTGGGGACTCGGTAGGGCTAGGACTGGCCCAGGCTGGCCAGCTCCATCAGCTGATTTCCAAGGCACCTGAAGGTCTGCAGTGATCTACTTACATCCATGCTGCTGTCCTCACCCAGCCACCCTGCCCTATGGCTATTAGCTCCTCTCTGGGATAGAAGCTTCTCTGAAGGCAGACACACCTTCTTGTTGCTGTTGTTCTGGGGTGCTTTATTGGGGGGGCATGAGGCATTTGAGGTTCAGTGACTTGCCCGAGGTCACACAGCTACCGTGTTTCCCGATAATAAGACACTGTCTTATTAAATTTTTTGGACAGAAAAACACCAGAGGGCTTATTTTCAGGGGAGGGCTTATTTTAATGAACATTGACAGCAATTTTAATAAACAGGTAAATGTGAACAAAAAAATGTACCTTTATTCAATAAGCAAATCACTGGGGAAGAACAGGATGACGCGCTCACTGCTGCAGCTCTGATTGGATGCAGCTTGGAGCGCGGCCTGCGTTTCACGGGGGGGGGGGAACGGTGCATACAGAGGGTACGTAATGTAGTGTGTAGCGCAGGGGATCACCTTCACTACAGTAGCAATCTCAATAGGGCTTATTTTCAGGGGAGGGCTTATTTTAGAGGAATCTTACACAGTAAGGGGAGGGCTTATTTTCGGGATAGTTCTTATTATCGGGGAAACATGGTAGTAAGTGTGTCAGGTGTCTGAGGTCGGATTTGAACTGGCTCCCTCCCTCCCCCTGTCCCTCCAAGCTTCAGGACCAGTGAGTGCCCTGTCTGCCATGCCACCTAGACAC
>NW_027185588.1:1469456-1479869 GCF_028583685.1 Petaurus breviceps papuanus
TTTGCCTGTGAAACTGTCCCCCAAAGCTCCCTTTTTTTTTTTTTTTTAAAGCAATTGGGGTTAAGTAACTTGCTCAAGGTTACACGGCCAGTTATTTCTAGATGTGGTGCTGAGTATCCGAGCCCGGATTTGATCCAGGTCATCCCGACACTGGAGCCGGTGCTCTTACTCGCTGAGCCACCTGGCCTCCCCTAAGCAATTGGGGTTAAGTAACTTGCCCAAGGTTACATGGCCAGTTATTTCTGGGTGTGGTGCTGAGTATCCGAGCCCGGATTTGATCCAGGTCATCCCGACACTGGAGCCGGTGCTCTTACTCGCTGAGCCACCTGGCCTCCCCTAAGCAATTGGGGTTAAGTAACTTGCTCAAGGTTAAACGGCCAGGTGTTTCTGGGTGGGTGCTAAGTGTCTGAGCCCAGGATTCGATCTCCAGGTGTTCCCAACACTGGAGCCGGTGCTCTTACTCGCTGTGCTACCTGGCCGCCCCCCAAAGCTCCCTTTTTGACGTCCATTACTTAGTGTGGTTTATAGGAGAGAGTTCAGGACTTGAAAACCTGGGTTCAGATCCTACCTCCAACTCTTACGGAGGGAGATGTAACCTTGGGAAGCCACCTGATCTCACTGAGCCTCAGTTTCCTCATCTGTAAAAAGGAGATAATAATAGCACTGATCTCACAAGGTTACGGTGAGGATTAAGTGAACTGAAGTGTGTAACCTAATTTGCAAGCTCACAGTGTTAGGTAAAAAAGTTCTGCTCTCAGCCTGTGATTTTTACTCCCTCTGCCAGTGACTATCCCCAGTTATTCTGTAACTGACTGTTTTTGCTGTTTGTTTTTTTGGAGGCAGTTCAGGTTAAGTGACTTGCCCAAGGTCACACATGTATGTATGTGTCTGGGGCAAGATTTGAACTCGAGTTTCCTGACTCCAATGCTCTATCTAGATGCCCCAACTGACTATTTTAGAGAGTTTGTTGAGGACCCTTCAAAACTGAGAAGGTCGAACAGCCATGGAGGCTTCAGAAGTGTGACGTGAGCCCAGGTCTCACTGACCCTGACCTCTCTGTCCACCACAACTGGGGTTCTTGGCTGTGTATGTACCCTTTGGCAGCCTGGTGGAGCCTTCGAGCCCCTTCTCAGCATCACGGTTTTAGATACATAAAACAAAAATACACAGGATTACAATGGAAGAAGTATTGGGATAGTTATCACTCCTGGCTTTTAAGCCCTGAGGTCACAGAGCTCATGCTGGGAGCCCATGAGGCCTAGCCTGCACCATGGCTTTCCCCTCCTTCCCCGTTCCTCTCCATCTGGCCTTTCCCCTCTCTTTAAATACTCGTACTTAGAGCTGGGAAAGAGAACTGAGCTGTGTTGAGAGACCCAGCTTCTCATCCCAGCTGTGTGACCACAAGCCCCGGCCACTTCCCACTCTGGGTCTCGGCTTCCCTGCCTGTATCATGGGGGAAAGGAGGCTTCTCTTAACAGGATGTTGTAAGGAAAACCCTTTGTAAATGTTTAAGTGTTTCTAGAAATGTAAGTAAGCTATTATTGCTAGTATCTGGGATGTAGCTCAGTGGCATGCTATGGAAAGCTCTCCCAGAGGCCGAGGAAGGCAGTGCCTGCAGGGCCCAGCAGACTGGAGTGAGTGGGGGACTGGGGAGGCTCCTGAACCCACAGCCAGTGAGTATTTCCCCGTCATCTCGCTGGGTCTGGCAGAGGCTGGCAGCCTCCCAGGGCTGCCCTGCTGTTTTCTTGAGGGAGGAGGCCCTCCCTGGGGCACTCCTGTTTCCTCACTTTGCTGGCAGCCTTTCACACATTATTGGCCCCTAATCAAGGTTTTTCTGCAACCACAGTGGGATCCTAGAGATGGGATCATTGATAAGTGGCTGGGCAAGCTGAGCTGTGTGACTCAGCCTGGCCTTTCTCAGGTGGGTAGCAGCTCCGGGCTCCTCTCTCATGGCCGGCTTCACCTGCTCGTGACTTGGGGACCGAAAGAGACCTTGGAACAGAAATTCTAACAGAGAATCCAGGGACCCTAGAGGCAACTCACGTTTTACAGAAGAGGAAACTGAGGCTTGATTCATTGGAATGCTGTACCTGTACCCAACAGCACCTGGGTAGTAAACGGGTAAATGGCAGCTTCTGGATTTGGGGCCCTTTGTCCTGCACCACACTCTGCCTCTTAGTTGTAGGGGGCCTCAGGCCATCTAGTCCAGTCTATACCTCACAAAAAATTCCCTAGAGCATCCCTAGTAAGTGACAGTACGCTCTGCTTGACGGGGAGCTCATCACCCCCCCAAGGCTCTGGTGCACTCTGCTTGTTGGACAGTCTTTGTTTATACTTGGCCAGAGCAGCACCTCCCACTCCCTTGTCTTTCTGGTTCCCTGCTCTTCCAGGGCACAGCCCGTCAAGGGTAAGAGAGAGCTGCCGTGCCCTATGTGCCCCTCCCGCCTCCATCTTCTCTTCTGAATCAGCTTAAGTCACGTCGGATGCTTGTAGGTGTGGCAGAGGGATCCTGGCAGGGGCAGGAGAGACTTTACAGGTGGAGAGACCAAGAGGCTGGGGGTTGATGTATGCGTAGCATTTCTTCCTGTGGGAGTTCAGTGTCTCCGTTTGTAAAATGGAGGTAAGGCAGCGATCGGCTTATCTTCCAGCTCAGAGGTCCCCAGAATTGGCCCCCCCATGTGCCTAGCACTGTGCTGGAGGTGAAGGAAGAGACAGTGGTATACAAGACCTAGTCTTTGCATTCAGCGGTTGGTTCTTGCAGTCAAGGAGGGGAGACGAGACCTGAGTACGAGGAAAGTTAAATTCCAATAAGCTTTCCAGACGGTAGGCGAAAAGCTGTCACCAGGCCGCCCATGATTAATGGGCAGATGGAGTCTGCAGACAGTAAGTGATACGTGCGGCAGCTTGGAGGGACGGGGGAGGGAGGGAGGCAGGGATCCCTCTAGACTTCTGGAGGTGAGATTGAGATGGACCCCGAAGGATGGATGGAATGGAGAGGACTGACTGGCATTGGTAGGGAAATTCCTGGGCATAGCCAAGGGTCAGCAGAGGAGAGAGGGAGCCCCCTCCAGAAAGATAAGGCAGAGGAGACATTAGGGAAAGCACTGAATGCCAGGCTAAGGAGTGTTCTGTGGGTAGGCTGTGAAGAGTCACCAAACACATTGAAGTGACAACAACAAAAATAATATTATTAAGTGTGATTAAATTAAAATTTTAATTATAAAAATAAATAAATTTAAATATTAAAAATAAGAGTAATAGCTAGCATTCACATAGTGCTTTAAGGTTTGGCACTAGTTTTTAAAAAAAAATTTCTTTTTCTTGAAGCAGTTAGGGTTAAGTGACTTGCTCAGGGTCACACAGATAGTGTCTGAGGCCATATTTGAACTCAGGTCTTCCTGCCTCCAGGGCTGATGCTCTACCCCGTGCATCACCTAGCTGCCCTTTGGCTCTAGCTCTTTACATGCCCACTGCTTTCACTTCCCAAATAGGCCACTGACAATTTCTAACACCTGCTCTACAGGGTCTGAATCACCTCTCTCTAGGCCTCATTTCCTCCTTTATAAAATGAGAGTAACTGCAGGATCTGTCAGGGTCTTTCTGGCCTACAGTCAGATGGATGGAGGCCATCAGGTCTGACAGGCTTGGTGTGGCAGTCAGCTGTTCCCCTGCTGCTACACCAAAGCCAGAGCTTCATGGGCAATTAGGATGCACAGAGGCCGTTCACATAGCACTGGACTTGGAGCGAGGAGAATTGGGCTAGAATTGGAGTTCTTCTGAATTCCTGGTGGTCCTCAGCTCCCTCTTCTGTCACAGGAAAGGGTTGGACTAGATAACCCCTGCAGATCTGGTCCCAGTGCCAGGATTAGCCCTGTCTGGCTCTAATCTGAACTGCCAGCCAGGCACCTAGCTCATCGATGCCAGGGCCAGGATTAGCCCTGTCTGGCTCTATTCTGAAATGCTCCCCCCTTTCAAGGCTCTAGTCTGAACTGCCAGTCAGGCAGCTAGCTAGGAGGAGGAGGGAGAAGGAACACCAAGGAAGACAGGATAGGGCAGGTTATGAATCGTGGCTGATTTATACTCTAGGCAGAGGGCTAAAAGCAGCATAAAGACCATACTTCTGAGAAAACAGCAGCCTCCTGACTCACTGATCCTGCTGCTCGAAGGGGCGGCAGAGAATGCTGTACAGAACCAACCGCCACCCTTGACCTCACTGTCACATTAGATGCTTTAAATGAGGTGTTTCCTTCTTGCCTCAAGTTGTGACAATGTGACAATAGGGTATAGAGATGGGCAAATCATCTAGTCAGTCCTTTGGTGTATCCATATGGAGTTAAGCCCTTACCTCTTTCTAAAAGAACATAATTCTGACGTGTGGTCAGAGAGCCCTGGGGTGAACACTTGGCCAGTGTTGGGTGGCAGTAGATTTCCTGCATCTCCCAGTTTCTACATAATCGCTACCCTGGACTGTTCCTGGACAGGGTATCCATTATGGGGGGGGGGGGGCCATTAAAAAAAAAAATCAATGGACAACTTAATAATGTGGTCTTAGGAGACCAAACAATGGGCCTAAAAACCTGAGTTCCTTTCGGCTCATTTATCTGTTGTTATCCTATAACCCAGATTCCTGTGGAGGGAATGAAGGCTGGGTCACCAGAGTGTGCTGACCGGTCCTCACTGGTTTCTGGAATGACCTTCTTCCTAAAACCCTCAGACAGCTGCACAGCAGAGCTGGGGCTTTCTGGCCTGGAGGGAGCTCTAATCCACCTTGCCTGCTGAGGATGACAGAGTATCTCATCGTCCTCACCAGGCACATTGGATTAGGGCTTCAGCAGATGGCCTGTTTCCTGCCCCTTGGGAGCTCCCTGAGCCATGTCCTCTCCCTTTCCTGCCCCTGGAGAACAGGACAGCAGGAGAGCCAAGAGCTACAAGGCCGGGCAGGCTGATTCCCAGCAGTGGGTGGTACCCATGTTATATATACCTCACACGTGCAGCCCCAGAGTCTTACTGGGCTACTGAGGGCTTCCATAGCTATTAGCTCATCGGATCCTAACAATAGCCCTGTGAAGCAAGCAGGGGCTGGGTGTGGTGGAAAGAATGCCTGACTTGAGTCAGGAGACCTGGTTTTGAGGTCTGGCCTTGCCAATGGATAACTCTATGACCTTGGGGAAAGTCAGCCTCCCTGAGCCTCAGTTTCCCCATCTGTAATGGGGATAATAATATTTATCTCACAGTGCCCTTAAAACCTTGGGTAAATTTGACATTACTATTGCTACAGATTTCCCCACCTTTGGGGCGGGGGGCAGTATCATCAGTATGGGGAGCTAACATGGAAAACTCCTGCTGATGGCGGTTTTCAAAGTATTCATAACTTAGAGGTTTAGGGAGAGCTGACTGGCCCTTGGCCTAAGTCATCCAGCTAGTATAGGGGTGGGGAAGCTGCGAGGCCACATGTGGCCCTCTGGGTCCTCAAGTGTGGCCTGAATTCAGTCAAAAAGGGTCTGTCTGCTGCCAGGGATCTGGGCAGACTTGTGAGTGAGAACAACTTCCAACAGCAGCCTGCATTATATCCCTCTGGAAAATCAATTCACCAGCAAGCATTTTTTTAAACTTTTAGTTATTTTCAATAAATGAAAATCTGTTTCCTCTCTCTGTTCCCCCTTATCTTTAGAAAAGAAATAACAGATCTGCATCATAGAGCAAAACCAGTCCCCGTATTGGCCCTTGCAGAAAGCATACTTCTCAGACTGCACCCTGAGCCCCTCTCTTCTTTAGAGGCAGCAGGTAGTTAGCTATAGGTCCTGCTGAATTGTGGTTTTTGTTTGTCTTTGCAGTGTTGTTGTGACTGTGGGGGGCTGAGGAATAAGCATTTATGTAGTACCTACTGTGTACCAGGCGCTGGGCTGAACAAATGCTTTACAAATATCTCATTTGATTATATAAATCAAACATTTATTAAAAGCTCCTGCTCTGTGTTGGACAGTTTTATGGATGGGTGGGTGGGTGGGTGGGTGGGTGGGTGGATGGGTAGGTGGGTGGGTGGATAGATGGGTGGGTGGGTGGATGGATGGATGGATGGATGGATGGGTGGGTAGATACATAGGTGGGTGGGTAGATAGGGGGGATGCATGGATGGATGTAGATGAATGGGTATGTGGCTGGCTGGATGAATTGAATGAGTAGGTAAATGGACATGGATGGATGTGTGGGTGCGTGACTGGCTGACTGGATATAGATGGATGTGTGGGTGGGTGACTGGATAGATCGATAGATATAGATGGATAGGTGGGTAGACAGGTGGATGGACAGATGGAAGGGCAATGAGATAGAACAGTAGATAGACTGTTGGGCCTGGAGTCAGGAAGCCCTGAGTTCAAATGTGGCTCACTGAACTGAATCTGTATTATGCTCTAAGCTCCGATTCCTTCTCTGTGGGGCCTTTGCCTTGTCAAACATCTGTCTCCCAGAAGCCCCATGTTCCACTTTAAAAACAGTCAGCAGGATTATCTATCGCTCTTAAACATATAGAGGAAACCCTCTGCTTTTTCACAGACTCACATCCAGCCTTGGGGCAAAGCCTGTCTCTGACGATCTCTCGCAGGCCTTGTAACCCAGCAGACCTGATGGGAGGCTGTGGCTCCTTTTCCTCCAGACTGCAGGGAAGGCTGCTTTCTGAGGCGTCTTCCTTCCCCCCACCCAGTCCTCAGGCTTTCGGTGGTTGGCTCTGGGCCAGCTCCGGAATTAATGTTAGAGGTGACTTCCCAGTTTCCAAGAGGAAAATGTTTTGCTCTTGTCTGTATGCCCTCGCTGGAGAGAAAGGGGAGAAATGAAGACTCCAGAGGCCCTGCATCTTGGGCCTGGGCCAGCCGTCCATACGGTTTTTCCTGATTGCTCCTAGAGGCTTCTTTCTCCCCAGCCACAGCCACACCCATGCCCACAGGAGCCAGGGCCTTGGTGGCCATGTCAGCTATAGCTGGTGAGTCTGACATGAGATGACAGGCTTCTGCGGTTTCCAGGGCTCGGCCTTCTGGGGCTTCCTTTCCTCCATGTGGGCAGCACTTCTCCTTTGCTGGGCTGCAGGAGCAGGTGAGTTGAGCTACCAAGAACAGGCCTGAAACTGAATAGGTTTGGGGAGATTCCCGCCTTGGAACTGGGTGCAGATCACATCGGGGCTCATACTGTCCTCCCCCCCCCTTTTATCCTTGGTTTCTCTTCGTATATGTAAGTCCCCCCCCCCCCCCCCAGTGGAAACTTTCCACCCCATGCCTTAATGAAACTGAACCTTTTTAAGTACTCAGAAATCAGTGGGTGTGGATCAGGAAGGCCCCAAAATAGTCCGAGCTGCTGATGATAAAGCGTGGGACAGTCACCGAGCATTCATTAAGCACTTATGTGTGCCAGGCCACTGTGCCAAGTGACAAAAGACAGCCCTTGTCCTCAGGTAGGTCACAGTCTAAAATGAGCGGGCAGACAACAGACTAGTGAGATCTGTAGGGAATACATTGGGTATCGCCCCCAGCAAGAAAACTCTAGGTTGTTTCCAGCCCCATCTGGTTGCCCTTCTTTGTCTCTGCAGCCAAGTGAGACCATTTGGGTCCAAGTATTTTTTGACTGAAAAAGTCTTGGTGGCCTGTTACACACAGCCTCTGAGGTCAGCCTCAGCTCCTGGGCCAAGAAACCTAACAGATAATATTTTTACCCCGTAAACTCCCTCTTGTACGAAGGAGGCTTTGGGGGATGAGGAGGCATTCTGCGGTCTTTGCTGTTAAATTAAAAGGCTTCTTTCTGCATGAATCAATGTTTGGTTATTGTGGGCAGGAGCTGCTGCCCCTTCTGATTCTGCAGCTGCTTGAGGCAGAGGGGTCCTTAGATAAGCTAGTTCTGGGTATAGGGGACAAAGGAGAAAAGGCCTGTGTGCATGTGGCAGGCCTCCCTGCCCTCCATGCCCAGGCCAGTTCCTCCCAAGGGAAGTTTATAGGCCAGAAGGATGTTTATGCCCATGCTGCCATTGATTGCCAGAGATAAAAGTGGGCTGGGGTGGGGATGGGCAGCCCTGTTGTCAGGGGAAGCTTTTATAAATGAAGACCGCCCCTCTTCCCCCCAACTCCAAGAGGGGGCTCTGTGTGGGGATGGGGAGAAGGCTCAGCTGTTACCCCTATATACAGCATCAGCTGCCTGGCTGAGAGAGGGCCATGACAGGTGGGCAGCCATGCTTGGGCCCACTTTGGCCCAGGCTCAGGAACTTGGGTAGCTGGTGGGGGCAGAGTAGAAACAAGGGAGGAATCCTGGGATAGCAGACTCATATCTGAAGGAGACCTCAGAGGTCATCTGGGTTAGCCTCCTCCTTTTATAGACAAGCACACTGAGGCCTGCAGAGAACGAGCAATTTGGCCAAGTTCACAAAGATTGTAAGTCAGCCTGTTGGGGGCCCCAAGCTGAGGAAGTGAGGAGGGGGAAGGTGATGCTTCCACCAATTTCTCCCGTTGCAGCCTGGCTTCCTCTGGCTGCGTAGAGACAGGGTGGCACAGGTGGTCTCTCCCCAGGCCCTTTTCTTCCTCTGCTTTCCAGACTGTGTGTGGGTGCTTCCTAAGGCTCCTTGCAGCCTTCGCCTCCCTGCCTGCAGGGGCTTTTAGGGCCCATTCCAAAGCCCTTTTCTTCCCCAGGGTCCCCCATAGACACTGCTTTGCCTGGAGGTTACCAGGCCACTTAAGAAGCTGGGTATGGATTTCTCTGGGAGCCTGAGCAAGCTGGGTTTAAAGTGTGATTGTGATCCCCAGCAGATCTGGGGAGCAGGCCCAGCCTGGTGGCAGCTGCTCCTGCAGAATCCTTAATAAATGGCAGGGAGAGTAGCTCATCAGAGAAAGATCTGGAGATCTTTTTTGAGTGCAGCAGGGAGGGAGGGGGGCGGCACGTCTGATCTCTTCCCAAACTGCTCTGCTGCTTATGCGCCTGCCTCTTCTTTTCTGAAGTCAGCCCTGCCTTCCCTGTGGGCTTCCCCTAGAGGGGATGGGCAGTTAGGAGCCCAGTGCCTTTTCTGGGCTCCTGTCCCCTCATCCTCCATGGGAGAGGAAGAGCGGGTAGGAAAAACAGGGTACTTACTGATGCCTTCTCTTAGTGGGACTAGGGGCAAGAGCCCAAGGGTAAACATGAGGAGGAAGGTCAGAGCTAAGAAGAGAGCCAAGAGATCACATGCAGGGGGTCTAACTCCCCTCGTTTTTTTCAGATGAGGCCTAGAATAGGAAATGGACCTACCATATAGCTAAGGAATAGCTTAGTGCAGGATTTGAACCCAGCACCACTGGGTTCTTCCCATTGTGCAACAATGACCTCAGAAGAGCGCTTGACTTTTCAGAGGTAGGATGCCTGGTTCCTTGGCCCTGCCATGTGGATACTTTTGACAGTAAAGCATATCATTTTCTGCTGTGACCTAAAGCTGGTAGCCTCCTACGCCAAGGAAAAGGTTTCCTCTTAGGTTGCAGAGAACCTGTCTCTCCCTCTATAAAAGACTCCCCAAAACCAAACCCCAGACTGATTCCTCCAGGATTCTGTAAGGCTCCCTTGCCCTCCCTACTCACCCCATACCAAATATTACCCCAGCACCAAATAAATAAGCAAAATGGAATGAATTCTGCTGTCTTTCTGCTCTACCAGTTTGATCCCTAAATGCAGAAGATCAGCAGAAATTGCTAACCATTTAAAAGGATTCGTGCTGGCCAGTGGGGCTTTTTGGGGTGGGGGCAGGGATGGAGCTGGCTCCCCTCAGATAGAGGTCAGTACTGGGCTGAGCTACATTTGTGTAATGGCTTGTAGACTGCTCCGAGGACGGGCCTTTGGGGGGAGCTCTTCCCACAGCTCAGTTCTTTAGGGCAGGCAGAGTTGCTGTTCTTTATTGGGAGATCTGATCTAGTCTTGTCGCCAAGCATTATTAAGCTCCTACTATATGCCAGGCCCTAAGTTTGGCAGGAAGAGCTCCTCCTTAGGCTGAGTTGTCCACTGAGCTTCCTTCCTCTAATAACAGCTTCCTAATTGGTCTCCCCACTTCCCAGCCATCTTCCTCCTCAGTTCATCTCATGCAGGGCTGCCAAAATAATCTGCCTGAATTACCAGCTTCTCCTTTGCCCACAAAACCTCCAGTGGCTCCCTATTACTGAACAGATCAGATAAAAGTGTCAGCCAGGCACTCCAAGCCCTTAACCTTCTGGCCTTCTCTACCCTTTTCCAAACATGTTTGCTCTGTGTTCTTGCCAAATTGGAATACTTGAGGTCTCCACTCTTGGCACTGAAGCAAGCAGCCTGCCTTCCTCCCTCCCTCCCTCTCTCCCTCCCTCCCTCCCCCCCGTGTACCGCGTCCCCGTCTTTATCTCATCCCCTCCCCCCCCCCCCCCCTTCTCCCCCCCCCCCCCCCCCCCCCCC
>NW_027185588.1:1480269-1534321 GCF_028583685.1 Petaurus breviceps papuanus
GTAAGTGATTTTTGAATGGTTGTCACAACAGTCCAGTAGCATCCAGTAGGGGTTGATGCTGTTATTATTGCCACCTGACAGATGAAAATCTGAGGCTGAGTCATTCAGTGACTTACCCAGGGTCTCACACCTGATACACTTCTGACTTCTAATCAGACAGACTTTATCCACTGTGCTCCAGTGCACTTTCTCAGCCTAGATTGCCTGGTTTCTCTCCATATCATAATGCCGCTTCCTGAGAGATTAAAGAAGGCATGGAGCATTGATAGAGGCTTGAATTTGGAGCTGAGAAGACCTGGGTTCTAAACAGCCCTGGGACACTGATCTAACCAGCTTGTGTTAAAATATGCCCTTGGTGCTATTGGGCGCTCTGCCTGACTGTGGTGGGATACAGAGACAAAAAAGTGGACTAGTCCCTGTGCTTCAGGACCTCCATCCTCTTGGAGAATGCCACTCAGCTGCACAGATAATCAGTGAATATGGCTTCCCAAAGGAGAGGCCACTGGAGCTGAGCCCTAAAGAAATTCCTTAAAGGAGGAGGCAGAGGTGAGCAGCCAGACTGAATTCCAGGCGTGAGGCATAGCCCTCAGAAAGCCTGCTGAGAGCACGCAAAGCTGAATCTGGGGCTGTCCAGAGTCCAGGAGCCCCCAAGTGCCTCTCACCAGCAGTGGGGGGAGTCTCTTTCTCTGTCTTCAGATGTGGCGACTGTGAACTGTGCCCTTGGTGGCAGGTTCTCTCCTCCTGGCATATGTACAGAGTCCAGCTCAGATCTGGCCAGAGCTTTGAGGTTGCCCTGCGGTAGGTAGGTCATTGGCCTGATGCCTGGGAGCTGCTGGAATGAATCCTGGGCCCTCATGGCGGGGTTAGAACTTAAAAATATTTTTTTCTGATGGTTCAGGGTCTGATAAAATACACTCCTTTCCCTTCTCTGCTGCTCAGATAGATGCACAGTAATTTGTCGTTTGTTGACATTCTGAGATGTCCAGGTCCCTTAGGATCTTGGGACTTCTAATTCAGCTCCTTCACTTTACAGAAAGGAAACAGGATCATATTTCATTCAGCTATGAATTCAGCCCTTAAGTGTCTGCTATGTTCCAGGCACTGGGAGTGAGTGACCCAGTGCCTCATATGAAAATAAGATGAAAGAAAGGCAGTCCCTACCCTTAAAGAGCTTACAATCTAATGGGGAAATGTGGCACACTAAAGGAAGCTGAATGGGGGGAGACATCACCGGGAGGGCACCCTGCTGGGAAGAGGATGTTCAGTGGAGTCAAAACTGAGCAGAGCTGCTGCAGAATGGAGAGTGAGCTGGCAAGTTCAGAACCCCTCTATAAGGGAAGCTTTGGGAGGAGATGACTGCTCCGCTCTCTGTCCTCCCAGGCAGAGGGGAGAGGCAGCTAAGGGAGGTGAGAAGGTGTTGTGTAACTAAAACTGAGTCAGTCAGCATGATGATGAGATTGCAGATGATCAGCCTATCCTGGGGGAAGGCATGATTGGACAGTTAGCTGGGTACAGAGCTGTAAAATAACTTTCCTGAGGTCATGAAAGTAGGGATAGTGGGATTTGAATCCAAGCCTTCTAACTTTTGACTGTGTCCTTGGTCTCCTGAAAAGCTCCATTCATTTATCATTCAAATTGTTAGAGTCTTGAGTTTTTCCCTAGGGGTACTGAAGCTCGATTTGGTCCTGTTCACCATGGATTAAGTAAAAACTCTGCCAGACCTCTGTACTGGGCACTGGATAGATAATGGAAAAAATGAATCTGCCCCTGCCCTCAAGATGCTGGTGGTGATGGTTACAATTTATGAAAAGACATAATAAATACAAGAGGATGAACCTTTACCTGTGAGAAGCCAGGAAAGGAGAAAAGAGTGGGCTCTGATTTCTTCTCATCCCTCAAACAAGGTCTTTGAGGGTCCTTCTGCACAGCCACTAAACTGGTTTTCCTGATTTACAGATCTGACCACACTACACCTGCCCAATAAAATCTAATGGTTCTCTATTGCCTCTAGAATAAAATATAAACTGGTGTTCATTGCTCTTCACAGCCTGGTCCCTTCCTGACTTTCCAGTCTGCCTATGCATTCTTCCTTTCTCCATACTTCATGGACTAGTAGCAGTAGTGGCCTATGGAATGCCTGACATCCCATCTTCCCTCTCCACCTGGGATGGTCTTCCTCTGCCTCTTAGGATTCCTGGTTCCCTTCACAAGTAAACTCAAGCACCAACTTTGCCTTATTGCCTTTCCTGATTTCTTTCTCAAAGCTACCTTGTACTCATTTTTCTCTATATTCTGTATTTATATGTGTTGGTGCAAGTTGATCTTTCTTCCTTTTTAGAATATAAGCTTCTTGAGGGTAGAGATTATTTCACTTTTGTCTTTCTCTCTATGGAACCTGACACTTGTATTGAGTTGTTAAATGGTCAATTGAAGCCCAACTTTTAGGGTGTTTATGTCTCATCAGTAGGGATGTTACTGGTTGAAAAGTGGTACAGAGCACAAAAACTTGTCATTTTTGTGTCCTACGGTGTTAACCCTGAAGTGGTTGACGTTGACCAGATACCTCCCTGGGTCCCACTATCTACTCAGGAGCTGAAGGATTCAGGGGTCCAAAAGGAGAGTACAGGGTTGGTGGCAAGGACCTGGCATTCAGATGCCCGGCAATATTTACAATTTTACCCGGGTACTTCCCAGCCTCAGGACCGTGATGGTAAGAGTAAGTATGGGGTAGTGATGGGAGCTGTGGATTTGGAGTCAGGCGGCTTGACCCTGACACTTAAAGGCCATTTGACCCTATGATCCTGTTTCCTTTTCTAAAATGGTGATAATAGCACCAGTACAGACCTTTGGGATTGTTTCAAGAAAAGAGCTTTGGAAACATTAAGGTCCTGTAGAAATGTGAGCTTATGTTAGGCAGATTCAAAGGCTGGTGACCTATGGTCACATAGAGAAGTCCCGTGTGGGACCTCAAGGCCCCACCTTTGTTTGGCCCTGTGCTGTTTCACATTTGTAACAACTGACTTTAATTGAAGACAATAGATGGTGGGTTAGCTTGTTGGATGAAACAATCTGGAGGTAAAATGCGACCAGGAAGCTAGAAGAAAAGTCCAAATCTAAAGAAATGATTAAATGTAAAGTTCTGCCTAAGGGTCCAAAAAATCAGCTGTGCAAGTGTAGGATGGAGATGACTTGGTTACAAAGTAATTCATGTGGAAACAGTCTGATGGAGACTCACAGTACTGTAAGCTTCCTAGGAAGGGCAGGGAATGAGTGCTAGGTGCCATGCTGAGTGCCTTGACAAACACTATCTCATAGGAGTCAGGATTGGTGTGAGGTGGAAGCCACAAAGACCAGCTTGGTTCTTGGCTCTGCTGAGAGGCCTGGGATCATAAGAGGGAGGGGGATATCTCTGTTACCTGTTGCCCTGATTAGACCACACTTGGAATCCTGTGCACAGTTCCGGGCAGCACATTTTAGGAAGAACACATATAACTCAAGCAAATCCAGAGGAAGGCCTCCAGCACAGTGAGGAGTCTGGAGACAGAACCGGAGGATGTTTATCCTGGAGTAGCAGAGTCTCAGGCAGGGGTAGGGAAGCTTGTCTTGGGGGAGAGGGAGAGGGATGGGTCTTGTTCAGCTTGGCTCCAAGGGAGCCTTTGGGGGAAAGTTGAAGAGAGGCAGATTTAGACTTGACAGGAGGAAAAACTTCCCCACTCAGCCCGATGGGTGCCAGGCCCAAGTGCCTGGGCTCTGTTCCCAATCTACACAGAGCTGCTCGTTCAGCTGGAGCCCAGGGCAGGCAGAACCCACTCCACCCTCCCTCTCAGGGGTCCCGGAAGCCTCATTCCCTTGGGAGGCAAAACGTGGCAAAGAAAGACCCGGGAGAAGTTTGGCCTCTGTCAGCATCTGCAGATGACCCAAAAGAGAAAGTTCCACTCCTTGTCAGACTGGACAGGAAACAAGCTTTTCTTTAGGCAAGAGGAAAAGGGTATTGGGGAAGTTGTGCTGCCCGGTGTCCGTCCATCCCCCCCCCCCCCCCCAGGGGGGGGGACTCTACCTGAGCTTGCTGGTCTCCAGACCCTAAGGGGGTCTCCCATTCTGGTTCATTTCTCTCCTGAGGCAGCCCTTTCCATGCAGGGATGGCTTTAGTTATTAGGAACATTTTCCTCCCAGCAAGCCATTATTATACTTTTCACCTGTGGTAGTCTGGTCCAGGGGAAAGAGTCATAACTGCATTTGGAGGCCCTGGGTTCAAATCCTGTTTCTGATCCATGATGTCTACTTGATTTTTGCCAAGTCATTTTGTTAATGGGGATGGGGTGTAAGATGGTGTTTGAGCTCCCTTCCAGCCCTGGAGCCAGGAGCCTGCACTAGGCACAAGGATCTGAAGGCTGAAGACCCAGGTTAGAATCCTCATTCTTCTCTTCATTGCCTGTGTGTCTTTGGGCCAATTACTTAACGTCTGCAGCTCGGTTGGGCTTGACCTCTGAGGTCCCTTGTAGGTCTGTGAGCCTGTGATAAATCCTTATTTCAGGTTCTTTGGGCACTGGTGTTCCTTGTTCCACATTCTTGCAGCCACACCAGAAAGCTTTTCAATGCTCATTTGACAGATGAGGAAATTGAGGCTGAGAACTTGTTTCCCCCTTGTCTTGGATAACCATCCCCAGTTCCTCTTATTCATGTGTATATGTGGGCGAGAGCAGCTGGTTTGTTATCTAACCACCTTTATTGACTTTCTAGATAATCAGGAGAACTTGGCCATTTGCCAGGCTATGCTCCCCTTTCGAAGGAAAGGAAAATGCATTTACGTGACCTGGTGGCCTCAGAAGCCATCCGGGAGCCAAAAGAGGGAATGAGATCTTGGAGCAGGAGTGCTGGGGCCCTCCCTCTGAATGGTGGCGGCTCTCAGGGCTGAGTTTGTCCAGCCCAGAAATTCAGCTGGCCTCCCCCTCCCTGGCAAGAGTCGAGGCCTCATAATGTTGAGATAGTGGGTTGGTACATAGGGTTTCTGCAATGTTCCCCTGGAGGAATGCCAGTTTGGGGGCTGTTTTGTTTGTCTAAGGGACAAAGCTGCCTCCTGGATGCCATTGAGGACCAGAGGGGCCTTCCAGAGGGGCTCTCAGGGTGCTGGCTTTGACCCTAGCCTGACCTAGGCAGAGGTGTGTGACACTTCACCGTGGCCCGTCTTGGTTTCCTCATCTCTAAAAGTAATACTAGTTATGCCTTCCAGTTTCGTTCCAAGGGTAAAACTTGCAAGGCTAAGGCTGTCTGTAGATGCTAGCTACTGGCATTAGTAACCAATCTGCTTCCCACCCTGACGCTCCTCCCAGAGTGGCCCAGGGACCCTCAGTGGGGCTGACCCAGGGAGGCAGGGAGGGGTGGGCCATGGCTCTGGTGGGGGCTCCTCCTCTGACTCAAGGAGGGGCCAGTCACATGACTGATGATCTCTGGTACCTTGCACACAGGTGAGACCGCTCCCTCAGCAATGAGAAAAATCAGTGGTGACTCACTGTGGTTTGTATCCCTGACTGACCTGGGCCACCACGCCCCTCTGCAGGCCTCTCTCCTGGGCTGTCTGCCCTGGGAGTCCCAGAGTACCAAGAAGGCGGAGAACTGGCTTCTGTCTTTGTACCTGCAGAGCTTAGCCTGGTGCTTGTACACAGTCAGCCCTTAATAAATACTTAACAACTGATTGGCTATGTCAGCATTGTAGAGACAAAGACACAACAAAGTGGAATTCCTGCCCTTTAGGAGCTTCCATTCTTTGTAAGAGGGAGTCAGAATAAATCATTCAGTAAGCCTTTATTAGGTCCCTATTGTATACTATGCACTGAAACAGGAGACAGACCAAAATATCCCACCAAAATCATGCTTCCCCTCTAAGGTACTTATATTCTGTAAGGGGCCGCCACTTGTTCACATAAGATGTTCCCAGGGCTTGGCACAAGCAAACCCAGCCGCCGTGGGTCCCTGAAGGACTAGAGTGCGTGCCTAAGGAAGAGGAAGCAACCTCAGCTCACCTGATGGGGAGAACAATCAGGGCTTCTCTTTGCCAAGTTCTGCTTTTTATCTCTCCATGGCTGGTTCCCAACTCAACTGGTGATTTTTATTGGCCCTGTATAAATAATATGGGTGGAGTGGAACTAAAAATAGCACTGTGAAAACTGCTGGGGACGTGGGTCCGAGGACACCTGGGGGGTGGCCTGGCTCCTGCCTGGAGCGTGGTGGTCGGGCAGAATACAGAGGAGGGAGGCTGGGTAGTCCACCAGCCTGTGAGTCCTAGATTTGGAATACCAGACTTCCAAACCCGTCCCAGCATCTTTCCGAGCTGCATAGCTTCAGACAGTCAGTCCCTTCACCTCTTCTTTGCTCTGCAGTGAGGGGGTGGGACTAGTCTCCCCAGGCCAGATCTATGATTTCTCTCTCTCCAAGACCTGGCTCTCCTGGCCCGTCAGGGTTCTTTGCTCCCCTCCAAGCTCCATGTTGTACCCTCTTGGTTCCATTTCCAGTCCAGTGACTCTGCCCTCTTCCCTGTTCTTCCCAGGGCCAGCATGGCGGCGTCCCACACCGGGAGCTCTCTTCTTCTCCATCTCCACCTTGGCTTTCCTGGCTTCCTTCAAGACCCTGCTAATGAGATCCCACTTTTTATAGGCAGCCTTTCCAGATTCCTCTTAACTCTAGTGTCTTTTCTCTGTAGATTATTTTTATCTTCTATGCCTCCTTTTTTGTATGTAGGTCTGTTGTCCGCATGTTGTCTCCCTTGTTAGATTGTGGTATCCTTGAGGGCAGAGGCTGTCTTGCCTCCTTTCCTGTCTTTAGCAGTTGGCACAATCCCTAGCACACAGTAGGTTCATAATGAATGTTTATTGACTATCACTCCTATCTCCTTCCTGGTCTATGTGTGTGTGTGTGTGTGTGGGGGGGGAGACTGTATCTTGTTCATCTCTGTCCCCCATCATCTCATCAACAACACCCTCCATATCAATGAGTTGAATTAATGACTATATTTCTATATGCATATAGTTCAATTCGACAGACTTTTATTAAAGGGATCATAGTGGTCAGATGCTGTGCTAGGCTTTCCTGCCTTCCATGAGTGGGGGGCAGAGGTAGGGACAGCAGGACTCCTTGAGGGAACCGTACACAGAAGATGAATATATATGCAAAATGACTGCAAAATTGTTTGGGGGAATGGGGGTAGTAAACAAATATAATAATGTGGGGTGCGCTAAGGATTGGGGGCAACTTGGTGGTGCAGTGGATTGAGTGTTGTGTTTGGAGTCAGGAAGATCTGAGTTCAAATCCAACCTCACACTTATTAACTGTGTGACCCTAGGCAAAACTGTTTGCCTCAGTTTTCTCATCGGTAAAGTGGGGGCACACTAGAGAATGAAATGGCAAAGCACTGTAGCATCTCTGCCAAGAACACCCCAAATAGGATCATGCAGAGTAAATGACGAACCACAGTTAAGAATGGGGAACAATCATGGTACTTGAGCTAAGCCTTAAAGGAGAGTGGAGTTTCTAAGAGGCCACGCTGAAGAGCCAACGTGTGCCAGGCCTGGGGCTTGAAAGGGATGGGGGGGGGCGTCACCATCCAGAGGTGTGGTGTCTCCATGGAATGGCATGGGTCCAGCAAGCTCAGCGTGGCACACTGGGTGGAGTCAGATTGGACTGAGGGCTGAAGAGATTGTGTCTTATCCTAGAGGCAAGAAGAAGCCCAGGAGGGTATTTAAGCAGGTGGTGTGATGAGATCTGTGCTTAGGAAGGTTATTTTCACAGGTGCTGTGAAGGATGGATTGGGGCAGGGATGGTTAGGGACACGTGGGATATAAGAAAGATCCAAACCAACATGGTGGCCATGTGAGTGCAGAGGAGACTGATGTTGGGGAATATGAGTTAGTAAGACTAGTCAGCTGCTTGGATGGCGGGGAGGGAGGGGAAAGAGTTAAATGAAACATAAAGATGTGAGATCCAACCCCCTACTGTTTATTTATTATGCCTTAGGTAAGAAACATTAAGCCAGGGAGGGCGCCTTTAATAATCATCATAACAGTCATTTCCTTAACAACTGTTATTTCTTTAGTGATAATTTTTCCTCTGAATTCATCCAATATTCTAACACTTTGTACTTTTCTGATGCATTTAGCATTTTCTAATTTGCATTATTTATTGAAAGATACTGTAGAAGAAATATAGGTCCAGAAAAAGGACCTGGGTCCATCATGTGGGAGGGGGGTGAGGGGGAGAATCAAGGGGCAGCCCATATGTTTCATTGGTATTCACACAATGCCAAGAAAACTCTAGTTGGCACCACCCCTGTCATGCATCCTTTCTCTCTCCCCCCTTCCCTTTTTCTCTGTCTTTGTCTTCTCTCTCTGTCTCTCTCTCTCACACACACACACACACACACACACACACACACACACACACACAGAGGAATGTAGGATCATAGATTAAAGGACTTCAGAAGCCACTTGGTCCATTCTCCTCCTTTGACAGGGGAAGAATCTAAGACCCAGAGAGATGCTAACTTTCCCAGGCTCACACTGGCATTGTGGTAAGTGCCAGAGGTGGGATTGAAATCCAGATCCTCTGACTCCAAATCCAGTGTTCTTTCCACTATATCAGGATACTTCTCACATAGTGACCCACAGAGGGAGCAGGAAACTCCCTGATGGTAGAGACTGGCCATTCCCCCCCCCCCCCATTTTTGTATTTCACCAGCAGTATCTAATTCATAAATATTTTGAGATGGAATGGATGAATGTATCATTGGAGGACTAGGAAATGCTAAATGGGTTTACAAGGTATTTTTAGCTATTAATAAATTTTATTGATTTTTTTTGTTTTTACATCACCTAACTTTCTGCATTTCTTACTCTCCGAGAGAGCCATCTTATATATATATATAGAAAAAAAATAGGGAGAAGAAAAAAAGTTAGCAGAACACATATGTGTGCAATGTTCCACACTTGTGGACCCCCCACCTCTGCCAAGGAGTGGAGGGCGGAGGGAGTGTCTTCTATCCTTTCTTTGGAAGAAGCAAGCTTGTTCTTTGTCATTTTGTAACATTTAGTTGTAGTTGCTATGATATTTTCCATTTGCATTATTCTCGTCATTGTATATATTGTTTTCTTGGCTCTAATTTACTCCATTGTGGATTAATTCATGTAAACCATTGCGAGATTCCATTTATCGTGTGTGTTTGCGTGTACAGAAAGAGAGAGAACAGAGTATATTCCATTTGTGCATCAGAATTTGTCTAGTCATTCCTCAATCAATGGGCAATCAACTGTTTCTTGTTCTTTATTATCACAAAAGGAGCTACCAGAAATAGTTTGGCATATAGAGAGACTTTCTTTTTATCAAGTTGTCTATAGGATCTGAATTTTCTTGGTCCAAGGAGTAGGAATATTTTAGCTACTTTATTTGCATAATTCCAAGTGACTTTCCAGAGTGGTTGAACCTATTCACAGCTCCACCAACAATGCATTAGTATACCTGTCTTTCACTACCTCCCAACATTGATTGGTTTCTGAATATCCATCTTTTGTCCTCTTCCTTCATACCACTTCCTTGGGTAGAAACCAGTTGGTCTTTATTAGGTTTAAGACCCAGGGGCAACAGGAGTGACTGGTCTTCCTCCTTATGTTATGTTAATTATTTTCTTTGTCCTGGAGCCCATCTTAGACTTACTGTGAAAACCTTTCCCTTGTCTCAAAAAGGCCTATCTTGTTATCTCCTCAGCGTCTGCCCATTCTGACTGGTGGTCTTTCTTGCCTTTATTCTTAAGTCACTCTTGTTATCCACACTTTTTTTTCCTTGTTCTGATCTTGCAGGTATCAGTCTGAGGCAGGTCCCCTTAGACACTGTGTAGCATAGGTGAAGGAATGCTGGACCTGTGTTTGAGAAGGCCTGGTTCATGCCCTTCCTTGGTTGCTTTCCAGCTGTGTTTCAGTGAGGAAATCTGTTAGCCTTGCTGAACTCCATTTTGTCATCTGAAAAATGGGGATAAAACAATTCACACACAGGACATTGTACAGGACATTGTGGGGCTCACATGAGGTCGTGTGTGTATGTTTGTAAAGAAGACCACAAACTTCCAAGCACTGTATAAACACCAGTTATTGTTGTTAATACAGGATAGGAACAAAAGGAAGGAAATGGGCATTCATTAAGCACCTGCTGTTTGCCAAGTGGAAGAAATGTATGTGAACTTGTGGTTATGTGCTGATTTTTTAAAAGTGTGTGTTAAATTGAACAAGTTAGTGACAGAAAAAGATTAGTTACCTTCTAAATACGCCCTTTCTAATTTGGGGCTTCTGTTTTTATCCTGTGGAAGGATTAATGGTGGCATCAGCCGATAGCAGTATGGAGGGCCTGCAGTAGTTGGCAGGGGGAAGGGAAAGGGAGCCAGCAGCCTGGGGTGGGGGGTGGGGGTAAAGAGGGAAGGCTAGCCAGTGGCAGGGGGAGGCTGGCTGCTAGTGACCTCCCCTTGCCCCCTGGGCTGTACAAAGGGCCTGAGAGCCTCGGGTAAACCATGGGCTTATGAGTCACCCATCCTGATGCTCTCAAAAGTGTTGCTGTTTTTCTTCCAGCTCTGACAGTGTAATAGGCCTCCACACACTGTTCCAGTGTTTGGGGGTGGGGGTGGGCCCAGGCCTGAGAGTGGGGCAGGAAGGTGGTCCTCAGCTCCCAGTGGAGGATTGTTTGACCCCCTAGCCCAAGGCCCCCCCATGGGCATGGGCATCTTGTGGAGGATTAGTTTATCTCCTCTCTTGGTGACTTTGCCAATAAATTAGGGCCCTGTCATTAATCCATACCCAGAGGATGCATTAGCTTTCCTGGGCCTTTGGGCAGGAATGAATCTAATCCTTTTACCAAGGAGACCAAAAAAAAAAAAAGAAAGCCTTCCTCATTATCTGATCTGGAATATCCTGTCAAAGCTTATGGCCTCAGTTTCCTCATTTGTAAAATGAGAGACTTGGACTAGAGAACAGTTAAGGTCTCTTCTAGCTGGAAATCTCTGATCTCACAATCCTTTGACCTTCCTCTACCCAAGTTTCATCACTTGGAAAGTGCTGCTTTTGGATTAAATGCCCTCTTCCCCACCTCCCAATCTAGGATTCTATGACGGACACTAAATGATTGGCGCCCCACTCACCAGTAAAGAAGACAGACATTGCTCACCAATGCTCCACTGGGTTCTGATCCTTAAATCATAGATTTGGAGCTGGCAGGTGCCATCTTGGGCCAAACTGCTCATTTTAGTGGTTGAAGAAGCTGAGACTTAGGGTAAGAGACAGCCAGGATTTGAACTCAGGCCAGAGGATCCTAGAGTGATCCTAGGTTTAAAACTGAGGCCATTCCATCCAGAAGTGTCAAACTCAAGTTAATGTATTAAACCCTGTTGGTCCAAACTGGTGAACAGGGCTGCCTGTCACCCACCTGCTTTAGGGAACCTTGGTCTAAGGAAGGAAGATGCTTTGGAACAATACAAGGGCACTCAGATCGACTTTTTTTAAATGAAAAAAATTGAAAAATGTTTTTTTTTTTAATTTGAGTTCCAGATCTCCCCCTTTCTCCAGTTTCTACCCCAGCCATTGAGAAGGCAGGCAGTATGGTACCCATTATGCATATTAAGTTATTGCCCCCCTCCCCAAAAAAAGGCAAGAAAAAAAGTGCTCCGATCTGCTCTCAGAGTTCATCAGTCATCACCTTCAGTTCTAGATATATTTCTTCTCTCCTCCCCCCATCTAACCAGCCTTTTTGTAAACAGTTGGTTTTTTGCTTTTTGGAGGGGGAAAGGCAGGGCAATTGGGGTTAAGTGACTTGCCTAAGGTCACACAGATAGTAGGTGTTAAGTGTCTGAGGCCAGATTTGAACTCAGGTTCTCCTGACTCCAGGGCCGGTGCTCTATTCACTGCACCACCTAGCCACCCCTGTAAACAAAGTTAAGAGGAAAAAGGATGGGGAAACAAGGGTTAAGCAGAATAATAGCAGTTATATCACAGGTTTTGCAAAGCACTGTATATCCACTATCTCACTTGACCCTTACAATAACCCCGGGAGGTAGATGCTACTATTATCCCTACTTGACAGATGGGGAAACTGAGGTATTAGCAGGTGGAGGTTAAATGACTGACCCAAGGTCATATAGTTATAAGGGTTTGAGGTAGGCTTTAACTTTAGGGCTTTCTGACTCCAAGACCAATAATCTATCTACTGGGCCACCTAGCTGCCTCACATATTAATACATTGGACAGCAAATAAAATGTTCCATCCTTCCTGCCTTTGTGTTGAAGGAAGGGATTGATTCCTTTTCTCAATTCCAGGGCCAGCTTTGGTCATGACAGTGTCAGTGTGATCAGTCTGGGGATTCTGTGGTTGTTCCTTCCAATGGACATTATGATAGTAATTTTGTGTATCATTTTCCTGGCTCTGATTTCATCTCTCAGCATCTGCTCCATCAGACTCCAGATCCAGCGCTCTCTTTCCATGCCTGGAATGTACTCACTCCTCACCTCCTTCTCTTTCCTTCCTTTAAGATGCAGCCTAGACCCTCCCTCCCCAGATTCCTTGTAATTCACTGCTCTGTGTCTGTATGTGTTTATCTATTAATGCATTAACTTTATATTTATGCTGTCTATATTTTTCTGTGTCCTTGCCTCTCCCCAGTAGAATGCAGGCTTGAGAATAGAAATGGGACCATTCTTTCTATTTGTATCTCCATGCTGAATTGAATCAAATCGAATTGAATTAAGCTGAATTGAGGTAATGAGTGACTGATTACCAAGGAAGAAGGAACCTGAGAGCCTGTAGTGGAAATTATGTGCCTACCCCATGATGGGCACTTAATAGGTATTTGTTGATTGACTAATTGGTTTCCAGGTCTTTGTTACTGCAGAAAGCCCTGCTGTGAATATGAATGTTTTGACTTACATGAAACCCTCCTTTCTCTCACTTGGAATATAGATTGTTCCAAAAAGACCCAAGGGCTCTGCTAGTTTAAAACCATCCTGAAAATGGGGGCGGGGGGACACTGTATGGTTGGTCACAGTGCTGGTGTAGGCTTGATAAATTCTTGTTGCCTTGTGTGTGCCTAACAGTGGCATTTCTGAGACAGCAGGAAATGGACGCGTCCGTCTCTTTGGGAGGTTGGGGCCAAATCAGTGCTTCTTTGAGGAATATGTCAAAAGTGGTCCACCTTGAGTCTCACAAGTACCCCCAGCTGGCAGCACTGAGCAAGCATCCTGTGACTTCTGGTGAGATGGGGGATGAAAAGAAGAAAAGAGACATCTCTCCATCCAAGAGCTTCTCTTCTCTTGGGTAGCACATCGAGCCTCCCTCGATGTTCTTCACTGCAGTGGGCTGGGGCTTGGAGAAAGGGCCTCAGTTCTAGAGGCTGTTGGATGGGCTAGCAGGTCCTTCCAAGCTGAAATGCTTCTGACCACTGGCCAGGGGCTGCCCAAGCACCAGCCTGGCTGTGTGCAGAGCGGCCATCCAAAGAGGGCTGAGTCTTGGTCACAGCACCTTCCGAGGCTGTCTCTTAGGTTGTGTGATCAGCGTTGTTTGGGGGAGGACCCAATTTCAGGAATCCTAGCACCTTCAAGAAGGGAGTGAGCATCCTGTGGAGAACCTCAGCCAGTTTCTTCCATAGCGAGATCCAGAAAGTCATGCTCAGTCCTGAGGGAAAGATGTGCTCACCCATATTGGAGTCACTGGAACAGCTTGTTCCTGGCTGTTGGTACTGGCTGTGGTGGACCTGGAATATCAGAGGGTCACCACGCCCAATATCCAGTCAGTTGACAAGTCTTGGCGCTCCTGCCTCCCCAGGACTGCTGACCTGGAGACATCCACCAGCACCGCCACCACAGCGGCCACCATCTTGGTTGGTGCACGCCTCATCACCTGCTCTGGTGAAGATCAGCGGCCTCCTCCTTGGATTCTCAGCACGCTTTTTCTTCAGTTTGTCCTCCATAAAGCTCCCAAAAGGATCACCTGACCATGTCAGTCTCTCTTCTTCCAGCTTCTAGGGTCTTTGCTTTTTTAGGATAAAGTACAAAAGCCCATCAGGGCATGTAAAGCACTTTATTGTCCAGAGCTAGCATCCCTCTCTGGGTTTATTTTACTTCACCTTCATCCCTACCCCAAGACCCTTTGCCTTCTAACCTGTTGGGCCTCAGGACTGGTTACTGCACCCCCATGTGTGCCTTTGTTCCCTGGATGCTGTCCATCCTCCTACCTGCCTCTAGAAATCTTGGACTAACTTTCTGTTGGTAGCTATGTGCCTGTGCCTCTGGGAAGCTTTTCCGGAACCCTTTAATCTTTCAGATGCTGAGGCCCCTCTGGCTCCTCAAATTTTATTAAGATTAAATTATTTGGTCAAGTACATACTTAATCTGCTTATACATTGAATATCTCGGCTAAATGTAAGCCCTTTGAGGGCAGGAACTATTTTTCAACACGGAGTTTTGCCCATAGTAGTTGTTTAATAAATGCCGGTTGTATCGGAGGGTTAACACTGATGGGGAATCTCTTTTTTAAATTATTTGTTGATTTTTATTACTGTCTTGTTTTATTCTCTGCGGTATTCACCCTGTCTGCAAATGGGGCCAAGGTGTCTTCTCACCTCATTATTTGGGTCTGAACTTTAAAAAAAAATGATTTTGCTTGTTCTTTGTAATTCCGTTTTTAGTGGTTGTCTATCATTTTTCTGCCTGTTTCCCTCACTTTGCATGTCTTCACGTTCCCCTGTAGTCATCATTCTCCTGGAACAGTAATATTTCATCACATTCATGAGTCACAGTTCACTTAGCCATTCAAAGGCATATACTTTGTTTCCGGTTCATTGTTACCACAAAAAAAATCCCAATATAAATATTTTTTTGTATATGGACCCTTTTTGTCAATGACCTCCTTGGATTATTTTAGGCAGCTTTAATAGAATGGTGGGTAGAGTGCTGGACTTGGAAATTGGGAAGAACTGGGTTCAACTTGTGATGACCCGGAACAAGTCACTTGACCTCTCAGCCTCAATTTCTGCATCTGAAAAATGGGGATATTTGTTGTACTTTCATCCCCCAGGGTAGCAACCTTGGGATCAAATGAGATCATATTTGTAGAGTGTTTTGAAACCTTATTAGGTAAGGAGCAGTGGGGCATCTGGGTCAAAGAGCACAGATATTTTAAATACTTGGCACTCATGATTCCAATTTGCTTTGGAGAATAATTGTAACAATGTATAACGCCATCAAGGTGCATTAGTGTCCATAGCTGTCCCAGAATCCCAGAGTTGGAAGAAACCTCAGAGACCACTGAGTCTGCCTTTGACCGAGATTGTCCTGGACCTAGTGAGGGTGAATCTGCTCCCTAGGCAGTACTTTTGGACAATATCGAGCCTAAATCTGCCCCTTTACAATTTCTACTTGGTTCTGTCCCTTGAGCCAAGCAGACCTAAGTCTAATCTTTCATGTGCTTGAAGAAGTTTCCGTTTCTATCTCCCCCAGGCTCCCAGCCCCACTCTCCTGGGGACTAAATATCCACTGCCTTGGTGTGGCCCTTGATTATTTCCAGTTCCTTTTCTTTCTGGTCTCACCTGCTCCTTTTACAAGTAAGGAAAACAAACGGGAAAGAAATAAGAAGATGCAGAGTGTGGGCTTCATTCAAGGCCTGCCCCAGAATGCTTGTTACTTGTTAGACTTTGGAGCAAGTCACCTAACCTCTGGGTGCCGCTGTTTCTCTTGGTGAAATGAAGGTCCTTTGTGGGGCCAAATGCATGATCTACCCATCAGTGACTGGCCTAAGGTCATAAATGACTTTGGGTAGCTGGGGAGGGTCTGGATTCAAACCCTGGTTCTCTCTTGTAAAACTGCTACCACACCCTTCTCTTCTCCATCTCTGGCTCCTTGTCAGACATGAGCTCCTCCCCGCCCCCCAACAGTGAGATCCCTCCCTTACCTCCCCCCACTCCCCACCTCTCCAATGACAAGGCAGACTGGAGCAGCCTGGGCCCAACCCGGGAGGTCGAGGTCACTAGGGGTCATGGCTGGATAGAGGCCTTCCCATCCATTGTCCTTCAGTCCCCATGGAGAGACTGTGTGGTCATATTGAAATGGAATTAATTCCTGGAGGGAGCCATTGGCTAGCCCTGCTTTGCCAGAACCAGGGGAGGTATTCTTTCCTCATCCCCAGGGGAGGCTCTTGAATGGCTGGGCCTCATCTCCTAGCCCCTCCCTCCCTTCTCTTTTGGGGCCCACCCTGTTCTGGGCACCTGCGGGAGTTGAGTGGCTGGTGCTAGTAATCGGATTAAACCGGGCTGGTTGTTGCTAATCCCTAATCCTCTTCCAAAGAAAAGTACAAATCTTGCTGCATATTTCTGGTGTTTGTGTAAGGGGGACAGATTTTCTCCCCAGGGAGTTGTGGCAGATGAATTGACAGTTTGAGAGGCAGACAATTGGATCAAGACCGCAAACATGCCACTCCAGAGCTGTTTAAGTCACAATGGAGGGGAGTTGTGAATTTCTAACCATGCTCACCTCCCTGGGGAACAGGAGAGGAGGGAGGAGGTTGTGTGTTTGTAAACAAGGCAGAGGGACGGTGGGCTTTGACAAGTTAGTACAGGGGAGTCTCCTTGGGCATCTGGATCTGGGCATCTCTTCTTAGTCCAGTGACTTCTGTTTACTTACCCGTTCCTTCCTTCTTCCTCCTTGCTCTTCCCCTCAAGAAGTGATCTTTGGAAGAAACAGTGCCTAGAGCTGAGGGTGTGGAGGTGCCTTGGGCTGGGGTGGGAATCCTTACTCTGAATCCACTCATAGCACCTCCTTGGGGAGCCTTCCATGATTTGGAAGGCAGTATGGTATAATGGAAAGAGCTGGCCTTGGAGTCTGCAGATAGGGGTTCAAATCCTGGCCCTGCCATCTTACCTGTGTGATTCGGGAGCAAGTCTTGGTTTCCTTTGTAAAAAAGAGGGGGTTGAGCCAATCAATGTCTCCAGTCACTTCTGTTTCTCAAGTCTGTCCTCCTAAGATCCTCCCAGCTGATCTATACTAACCCCTTCCTCAAATTATCACTGTGCTTCGTACATTGTTTTTGTTCTGTTGTGGCCAACTCTTCCTGACCCCATTTGAGGTTTTCTTGGCAGAGGTGCTGGAATGGGCTGCCATGCCCTTTTTACATGCCATGCTCATATTACAGAGGAGGAAACAGGCAGACAGGGTTAAGTGGCTTGCCCAGGATCACACAGCTAGGAAGCGTCTGAGGCTGGATTTGAGCTCAGGAAAATGAGTCTTGCTGATTCGAAGCCCAGTGCACCCACAGCTGCCCCAGTGGAATTCAGTTGTATTGAACTGAGTTTAATCAGTGACCTATTGCCAAAGAGAGGGAAACAGAGAGCTGGTAGTTGAAATAACATTGGATTCCATGTAAGAGGCCCTAGGATAACCTCTGTGAACTTGGGGGCTATTAATTTTCTGTAGGCTTCCTCAGTTTTCTCATCTGTGACAGGAGGGGTTTGGAGTACAGCTTCCTTGTAGTCTGAAAACCTAGGGTCCTGTTCAATTCAGTAGGCATTCATTACTTGTCAACAGCCCTGGAGATACAAAAAAGAAAAGGAAGGAAGGTATAAGGGAAAGAAGGAAGGTGGAAGGGAAAGAAGAATGAAGGGAGGGAGGTTCATGCCCTCAAGAACCATACATTCTGCTTGGGATAAAAGCATGAAAGCAGAATAAGGAAATATAAAATTAGAATGTCATAGGGTGGAGGAAGTACTCTCCTTAGTTGAGTCACACACCAAGAGGGTTAGCCCTCCCTGGGTGTTCTGTATTTCTGACCCCATGGGTTACCTTAACAGACCAGCTGTTGTGGCCTATGGGTGACTTGAGAACTAATCCCAGACTGGTTCAGCATTTCCTGGCCAACCATACCTGGTGGCCCTAAACTGGATATGAGCACTCCCCTGTTAGAATGTAAGCTCCCTGAGGGCAGAAGCCATTTCATCTTTGTCTTTGCATTGCTAGAGATTAGTGCAATTTAGCATGTGACAAGGGCTTAATAAATGCTGATTGATTGGTTATTTGGGCCGCTGCCAAGGCCTTGACTTCTTTCATAGAAGGGCTAATTGGAATAACTCCATTACCTTGGGTGTTATTGTGAGTGTCCCCAGTCTGTGAAGCCCTGTGTTCCATAGAATGGGGTCTACCTGAGCCTTGGCTTTGGGCACTTAAATGGCTGTACAGTGAACATCTGTGGGGCCAGATCCTTATTTCCAGGGCAGACTTGTGGATATCTGAGGGGATCTCCCCTTCCTACCCTATATCCAGACCTGAACGGCTGCCAGCAGACTGGATGATGAAAGGAGGTGGGTCTCTGATGCAATTCTGTTGAGACTGCCCTCACCATCTCCCCAGGGCCCTCCTTTCAGGACAACACTATAAGTTTTCATTTCTGTGGCCCTTTAAGTAAAAGCTCCTTCCTCACATGAGCCCTACCTGGGAGGGGTAGGGACTGCCTTCGCTGTCTTCACTTTACTGCTGGACAGGGAAAGTGACATTTCAGCTGAGTCAGGAGGTTTGAGGAGTGAGTGAATTTGAGGCCTGGCAGATGATCTGTTGGAAAGGCATGGGGACAGGAGATGAGTGGGTGTGTGCACAGAGCTGCTCACTCAGAAAGTGAGAGCAGCCAGTTCTGGGAGGGTCCAAGGTCCAGGCCAGAGCTCCCTCTCTGACAATAGGTGGCAGGCAAACATGGACTCTGGGCAGGGTGGCCTTCTGCCTGCTGCTCTCATTTCCTAGGCTTGTGTCTTTTAGGGTAGCTGGGGCAGGAGGCAGGGTGGTCCAATGAGAAGTGTGCTGGGTTTGGCCTCTGTGTGAGTACATGGACCCCATGAGCCCCAACATGGTTGAGAGGTAAGGAGCTGGCCTTACTTAGAGTCAGAGGACGTCAGATACCTTGGAAGGAACACTAAGTCTGGACTCAGAGGACCTGGCTCTACATCCTACCAGCGCTGCCACTCTGCTGGCCAGGGGAGCTGAAGCTGCTTCTCCATTGTTCTGGGCCTTGGTTTCCTCTTTTGTAAAATGAAGAGGTTGGGCCAGATGACCTCTAAAGCAGATCTGTGATCCTTCCAGCTCCAAATCTGTGGGCCATTGTGTGGGGTAGGCCCAAGCTGCAGTTGCCAAGGCCATTGGGAGTGCCTGGTATGCAGCTCTAACAACCAGCCTTGCATACAGCCAGTCTCCTCCCCCCTCCCATTTGTCTCCCTTTCCCTTTTGGGGGAAAACTCTGGCAGACAGCAAGCCCCAGACCCTCAGGCAGCTGCTGCCTGGGCCAGGGGGCCTAGCAGCCTGCCCTCCCACCCCCCAGGAATCCCAGCCAACTTTTGTGGTTAGAATCACACTTTTGTTCCCAAAGCTAATGATTGGGGGGTTTCCAGGCCTCCTTTGATGTGCTATCTGTCCCTAATGAGCCCAGTCAGGTAGCAAAAGCACCAGAATACTGCCAGTGTACATTCATCGGTGACAGAACTGGAAATGGTCTGAACTATCAGCTGTCGCCATCAGCTGGGGTGACTCACTAACTACCGTGTTTCCCCGATAATAAGACACTGTCTTATTAATTTTTTGGACAGAAAAACACCAGAGGGCTTATTTTCAGGGGAGGGCTTATTTTAGAGGAATCTTACACAGTAAGGGGAGGGCTTATTTTCGGGATAGGTCTTATTATCGGGGAAACACGGTAGTACCGATGGTATCATGTAGGCAACAGGGAAACATAGGGGCAACTAGGTGGTGCAGTGGCTAGAGCGCCAGCCCTGGAGTTGGGGACCCGAGTTCAAATTCCTGCCTCAGACACTTACTAGCTGTGTGACCCTGGATGAATCACTTAATGCTGATTGAAAAAAAATGTATACATAGAATCTGTTCTGGAGGTCAGGAAGCACTTGAGGTATCCGGAGTGAATTGTAGTAGTCAGAGCTTGAGGATTTAGGAGTCTTAAGACATGGAAGTAAGGAAGGGAGGGAGGGCATTTTGGTCATAAGGAGACCTCCTGTGCCAGATGCATGGAGGTGGGAGAGGATACTGTTTGCAAGCAAGTAATAGTAATAATAGCTCACATTTGTACTGTGCACAGTATGTTCAGGCATGGTGCTGAGTACTTTACAGCTAATCTCTCATTTGGTCCTCATAGCAACTCAGAGAAAGCTTCTACTGTGATCCCCATTTTATAGATGAGGGAACTGAGGCAAACAGAGGTCAAGTGAATTGTCCAGGGTCACACGGCTGTTAAGTGTCTGAGGCCAGATATGCGCTCAGATCTTTCTGACTTCGGCCTACAGCGTAGTCAGAGAAATGGGCTGAGTACAGATTGTAAAAGGTCCTATCTCCATCCCCAAACAAAAGGGAGCCATGGAAACTGCTTGAGGCTTAACAGTGTGGCAGCTGAGAAGAGGAAGATATAGATTCAGAAGGGATTGGTCCCACAGGCCCCAGAAGACTGAAGGCGTCTCCTCTCCTCCAGGAAGACTGGACACTTTCCCAGGTCCTGGAGCATCAGGCAGGGTGAGGGTGGTCATGTTGGCAACCAGCTGTGTGACCTGGGATGGGAGAGGAGGGGCCCTGTTGTCTCTGGGACAGTAAAAACACTGCTGGAAATCCAGAGATCTGGGCTCAAACCCCAACTTTGCCACTGGGACAGGTCACAGCCCTGGTTTTCTCATCTGAAAAATGAATGCGTTGCACCAGGTGACCCTCTAGTTTCCTCTTCAGCTCTAACTAGCCCGGGTGACCCAGGCTATACCTTTTTCAAGAATTCAGATTATTGATGGATGGGCTGTGAATGGCAAGTTTGTCCACCCATCAATTTTGGTCACTCACTGAGTGAGGGGGTCTGTCTTTCTAGCTGATGCTCATTTCCCTTTGTGGAGCCATTGGGCACCCATTATTACCCCAAGGATCTGGATGTGAGGAGGTGCCTACAGAACTTCTGCTCCCCCACCCCCACCCAAGTCCATGTGACATGGAGTCCCCATTACTCCCACTGCTTAAAGCACAGTCATCTAACCTTTGAGATCTCGCCCAAACTTACGGTGGAGAACTCCTGAGCACCGGAGAAAGGAATGGCTTACCTCCAGCTAGACAGTGAACTTTGGGGTTCCCTGGGCTGGGAATTGGGGGTGGCAGGTCCTGATTCTGATCAGCAACCAGGGTGGAGTGACCTTTCGGCTTCTTTGAGACCCGGAGGTGGTACTGCATGCTGCTTCTGGAGGGAGAAGGCCAGCTTCACGTCCAGCTTCTGACTTCCTGCCTAGATGTCCTTGGACTGCTCTCCTCTGTAAAATGGTGGGTTGGAATTGGTTGGAATCCTTGACTTAGGAGCTAGAAGGGACCTTAGAGGCCATCCTGTCTTCACTTCAATGGGAAAACTGAGGCTTGAGGAATTTAAACACTCTGTGTAAATGATACAGTTTCTGTACAGTTGTACAGTTGGTCAGTCATTTCAGTCATGCCTGACTCTTGGCAACCCCATCTGGGGTTTTCTTGGCAGACAGACATACTGGAATGGCTCGCCATTTCCTTCTCCAGCTCATTTTACAGATGAGGAAACTGAGGCAAACAGGGTGAAGTGACTTACCCAGGGTCACCCAGCTAGGAAGTGTCTGAGGCTGGATTGGAACTCTGGAAGATGAGTCTTCCTGACTCCAGGCCTGGTGCACTATCCACTGCATCTAGCCGTCCTTAGTAGGTATCAGAGGTGGGATATCACATCTCTAGGTAATAATAGTGACAATAATGGTAACAGTTAGGATTTATAGAGAACTTACTATGCGCCAGGCCGTACTAAGTACATTAGAGTTGTTCTTCCATGACCCCCACAACCACTCTGGGAGGTGGATGCTATTATTATTATGCCCATTTAACAGGTGGGGAATCTGAGGTGAAGTGACATATTCAAGGTCACACAGCCCAGTCTTCCTTTGGGCCAGCTTACACTGATAATCCCAGCTGGGACTCTAGGCACAGGCTAGGTCTATTTGGTTTTCAGCCCTGTGACTTTTCTCCTGGCCTGGCCTGGCTTCTGCCTCTAGAGACCAAGAGTGACTCACCCCTTCTCTCTGCCCTTGGCTTGGCTTTCTGGAGCCCTTCCTCCTTAGGTGGCTGGGCCTTCCTCCCCCACTCTTTACAGACCACATGGACACCTACTTTTGCAGACACAATCTGCCTTATTTCTGGCAGTGCAGATACTGGCTTTGAATGCCAGGATTGGGGCTTTGGCCTTTATTCCACAGGCAGAGGGCAGCCTATGTAGGAGGAAGGGACTGGGGGGACTCTGCTGTGTGGCGCTCTGACTCCTCTCAGTCCTACTAAGCACCATCCTCCTTCGTCCCCAGCCGAAATGCTCCTGCTTGGGAAGGAAGGGGAAGAAGCTGGGAGTGTGGCCACCCTCTGGCATTTTGCCTAAAAGTAAGAATGGAGCAGATTTAGGGGTCCTACTAGGTCCATGCAGAAGTGGGGACTGGAGTTCCTAGAGGGCCTGTGGAAGCCTTGGCTGGGCATTAATCCTCTGGGTCCCTGGGGGCAGCGAATGCAGCTCCTGGCACAGAGGGCTAATGAGAGCTGGCCTCACCTTACGGGTCCTCAGAGCACTGGGTTCCAATTCTGACCCAGCCTCTATTCCTCCTAATGCAAAATGAAGGGGAGTCGGTTATACTTGGGGGTCCTGCACTTAGGGTCCGTGGACTTCTTTGTGATGACACTTTCAATAAAACTGGTTTCCTTTGTAAATCCTGTATGTCTACTGTAATGCATGTATAAACATTATTCAGAGAAGGGGTCCAGGGCTTTACTGGGGCATCTGAGGAATCCAGGATAACAGAAAAAGTGAAGATTCCCCGAGACTAAATGGATGGCCTCTCGGGGCTCTGCCAGCATGTGATCTGTGAGACCCCCTCATCCTGCAGAGGAGGGAACTGAAGGCCAGAAAAGTTCTACCCTTGGAAGGCTGGAGTGGACGTGTGTGTCTGTCTGTCTGTGTGTTTGTCTTTGTGTGTGTGTGTGTGTGTGTGTGTGTGTGTGTGTGTGTGTCTGTCTGTCTCCAGCCAGAATTCCTCAGGAGCCTCGAATACCCCTCTCTGCTACCTTCTCTGGCTTTGTCTCCCGCTAGAGAGTCATACTATGAGATCACAGATTTAGATCTCAGAATGGGTGTTAGATATTCTTGGATTCTAGGTGTATGATGGGAAGGGACCTCAGACACCATTAGTCCAGCCTGTATGACGAAGGAATCTCCCATGAGATAACCCAGTGAGGGAGCTACTCTTCCATCCTCTTCTTGAAGACCATTTTACAGATAAGGAAACTGAGGCTCCGGACAAGGGAAGTGATCACATAGGATATAAGTAGTGGAGTTGGAATTTGAATCCAAGGCTTCAGACCTGCCTCCTCGTTCTAGTCAATCAGCAAGCAAACATTTATGAAGTGCCTGCTGTATACAGGACACTATGCTAATTGGTGGAGATACAAAGGAAGGTCCCTGCTTTCCAACAATGACGGGGGAGACAATTGCAAATTGTCTAACTACAGGATTAGTTAGAGATAGCTAATGGAGGATGACCAGGGGACCCAGCTGCTTCTCTTCTCTTCATGTCCATTTAGAGCAGGCCTGGCCTGTGCCAGTGTGCTTCCTGTCCTGTGCCTAAGGGTGCTTGGCTCTTTTGCCCTCCTCCCCCCTCTTTCTGTGCCCACCCCCATTAAGCTGGGGGCAGTACCCGAGGACTTCTAATTGACATAAATAAGCTGTGTTGATTCTGGGATCTTTTGGGCACTGCCATATTAAAACCCACCCACGTAATTACAAGGTCCAGTGGCCCACTGTTTACCTGCAGTTGCCATACCGTACTCTGCTTGGCAGCTTTATGGGTTTTATTTTTTGGAGGTAATCAAAGTTAAGTGACTTGCCCAGGGTCACACAGCTTCTAAGTGTCAAGTGTCTGAGGTCACATTTGAACTCAGGTCCTCCTGACTCTGGGGCTCTGTGCCACCTAGCTGCCCCTTGAATTTTTAAATATTGATTCCCTCCATCCCCCTCAATTATGAAGCGTTTTGCTTTCTCTCCCTACTACCTCCTTCCCCTTACCCCAAAAGGAAAACAAAATCCTTGTAGCAAATCTACAGTGAAACAAAACAAATGGCTGCTTCCAAAAATAAGCCTCCTCCTTCTGCTTATTTAGTCCAGCAGGCAAGTGAGTAGCATGATTCATCTGTGGTCCCTGGGAATGCTTGCATTCTTAAGTCTTTCACAGGTGCTTGCTTTTAACCAGGCTCTAATCTTACAGATTTCTCCCTGACTCTACTCTCTTCCCTCTGGGTCAGTTCATTTAAATCTTCCTGGATTTCTCTGAAATGGGCTTGGGCTTGGTTCTTCCCTCCTCAGCCCTGGCAGCACACTGTGGCCCATCCCTCAAGCAGGACCTGAGTTCTGGGTTTTCTAGACTGTTCCTTGATTCATCTAAGAGGAAATATGTTATTCCTATGACTAGGCTACACTGTCCTTGCAGGCAGGCCCCTGTGCTTTCTGTATGTAGCCTCACATGGTTGGGGGGGGGGCGGAGAAGGAAGCACAAATCCCCCCCTCCCCCAAAGAAAAAAGCCTGCCTGCTAATGCAGCATCCCTGGGCCTCAGGATTTCTGGCCATGTAATCAGTCTGCCTGCTTCCGCTCGGCATGAATCTTGCATTGGAGAAATACTGCCCGACGTTTGAGTTTCTTCTGGGAATGGAAATTGGTTATGGTGTCGGCTCAGGATATTAATCATCTCTGACCCTCAAAGTATGAAAAGTTATTGTCCTTTCACTGAAGATAAAGCATGTAATTCACAAGGATTTTTTCCAAGTGTTAAGTCAAGAGTAGAAAACTCATATATCTGTCGCTATCAGCCCTATCTGAGGAAGGCGCAGACCCTAGAGCAGTAAATGTGTCGTTTATCCTGGGATCTGTCGGACGCTGCATCTCAGCGCGGTGCCCGGCAGTGCATGGATCTGGGGTACATTCTGGCCTCTGCCTGGTGGCTCTGAGGGAGGGCTCTCTAGTAAATGATCTGGGAGTTATTCTAGAATCCCTCTGGTGGGTCCCTGGTGTCCATTGGTGAATGATCGTGGGGTTATCCTGAGCTCTCCTTTGTGGTTTATGGTGCTGTTAGCAGATGATCTCGTATTTATTCTGGATCCTGTCTGGTGGTTCACAGTGATGCCGAGATTCTCTGATGTGTGTGTGCACGCGTGTGCATGTGTGCTGTTGTTCCATCGTTTCAGACTGTTGACCCTACTTGGTGTTTCTGGCAAAGATCTGGGAGTGGTTTGCATTTCCTTCCTTCTCCAGCTCATTTTACAGATGAGGAAACTGAGGTAAACAGAGTGAAGTGACTTGTCCGAGGTCACACAGCTGGGAAGTGTCTGTGGCCAGATTTGAACTCACTTCCTAACTTCAGAGCCAGTGCCCTATCCACTGCATCATCTAACCTGGTATATAATTGTAGCTAGCATTTATGGAATGCTTTAAGGTTTGCAAAGCACACTTTACTAGTGTTCTCTCCTTTGATCTTCCCAACAACCCTGGGATGTAGGTGCAATTATCTATCCCCATTTTACAGATGAGGAAGCTGCGGCAGACAGCAAAATGCAGTGGCTGCCCAGGGTCACACAGGTAGGAAGAGCCTGAGATTGGGCTCTGGTCTCCTGCCTTATGTCCACTGCACCCCCCAGGCTGCTGTTAGCAGGCGATCTGGGCTTGATTCTGGAATCTTGTTGGTGGCTCATAGATGACTGAATAGTGACTGATTTGTAACTTGGTGTGCCCCACGAGTGGAGAACTTTGACTATTGTATTTTGTGACCCTTAAGTAGGCAAGTCTCCTTAAGAATGATTGTTACTAAATGATTGTACTTTGCTGAAAACTATGTGGCCATTTTAGTAATGTCATTATGAATGCTGTATTTTGATTTTCTGTGATAAGTTGTGACATTGTGAATGCTATACCTTGATTCTCTTTGAATGTTTTGCCTTGATTTGTTATGGAATAGAGTGTTCACTGTACTATGTAATCAGAACCTTAAAAGCTGTTCACAGTAGCATTCTTCTGCAAAGCTGCTCGTGCTTGACTTTACATTATGGCATTGATGGGTGACTTGGTACTCATTCTGGTATCACTGAGTGATCTGAAGGTTATTCTGGGCTCCTCTAGTGGTGTCCAATGCCTTTTAATTTAGAAATGATCCAGGGTTTATTCTGATAGAGTCCTCGGTCTACTTCTCAGTGTCCCCCAGACTGAGCTCCCTGAGGGCAGGGCCTGGATCTCCCTGCTCAGTGGCAGGCCCCCTGAGCTTTGAGCTGAACCTTGGTTCCTTTCCATTGGGCATGTTCATCCTTTCCTCATTACTAGACCTGGGCTGGGGAAACTTTCCAGAATCCGGAAACTGGCATCTTCCCTTGGCCAGAGATCTAGCTGCTGCTTGGCCCAGTGAAGGTCGGGGAGGGGGAGGAGAGAGAGGAGGGAGAGCGGTTTACAGTGTTTATGGGAATTTAGAATCTTGGTTGGGAAGAAAACTTGTTTGAATGCAGATGGTAATTTCATCATTAGCTCCAAATTACAGGGTAGTGACAGCCTAAGGAGGGGTGGGTGAAGATCACAGGCTGGACTTTCTTATATATCTCTTCCTCTTCTGGGACTTGTTCCTTCTTGCTTCTGGACCGAGAGAGGCGGCTCCCGGAAGCAGCCCCAGGCCAGCAAGCCGATGCTCCCGGCCTTCATTCCGGCTGCATCAGGCATCAAGGTGCATGCACTGTTTGGGAGGCTGTGAAGACCAGCCTAGAAGGTGGCCCCAAGGAGGCCTCCTGGAGGGAAGGCTCTGGAGGGCTGAAGGCAAAACATAATAGTAATAATACTGATCAGCCATTTTTAACTTGCGTGTTAAAGTTTGCAAGGTAATTCATATGCTTTGTCTAATTGGATACTAGAATAGTTTGCCATTTCCTTCTCTAGCTCGTTTTACAGATGAGGAAATTGAGGTAAATAGGGTGAAGTGACTTGCCCAGGGTCATATGGCTAGTAAGTGTCTGAGGCCAGATTGGAACCCTGGACTTCCTGACTCCAGGCTCAGCACTCTGCCCACTGAGCTACCCGGCTGCCTTTTAAACATTTTAAAATGCTATATGAATGTTTGTTCTTCTCCCTCCTCCTTCATAATTATCATTATTATTATACTTGTTAGTAAGCATCAGAAGGAGGATTGGAATCAGTGTCTTGTGCCATATCCATTGGCTCCACATCATTGTGGCACAGAGAGACTTTCTCACATTCTCTCAGTTCTTAACTTTACCTTTGCTTTGGAATATTCGTATTTATGATGTGTCTGTCCCAGTAGGCTGTAAGCTCCTTGAAGGCAGGGACAGGCTTGTTTTTTTGGCCTTGGGTCCCTAGTGCCTTTTGTACAGTGGGCACCTAGTAGAATTAGAGATTCGGAGTGAGATAAGACCTTCAGGGCTGCTGAGGCCTCACTTTACAGTTAAGGGAACTGGGGCAGGGGCAGTCTGACTTGCCCAGGGCCACAGTGCTGGCTGGTAAGTATGTGAGGTAGAATTTGGGCACAGACCTTCCTGACCCCATCCACTGAGCTATGCTGCCTCAGCTTGATTACTTGAATGAATGAACCCATCTCCCATGTGGCACCAAGTTTTCTGAATAAGATAGTGCACCCTGGCTCAATCCCTCAGGGCAAGGTCACAGTTGGACACAGGGGCCCAACCCGACAGCCTCCCTGGTTCTGCTCCAAGAATGATCTGGAACCAGCCTCTCCCTTTGCTGTACACAGCGCAGTTTTGGAGGAGAGACTGTGAATCCCATCTGCCCCTGAGAGAAGACTGTCCCTCTCCAGCCCATAAGCCACCAAACCAATTATTCATCATGAACATAAGAGTTGTCTTCACCTATTTGATTTGCCCAGAGAAAGAAGGTTAAGAGTTCACTCTGCTTCAGCCAATGGGCAGAATGAGGGCCTGCATAGATACACCCCAACGCAGATTGAAACAGCGGGAAATATACAAAGATGGGATGAGATGCCCCCCAGTTTTATCTGTGAGCTCTTTGAGGGGAAGTCTGTCTTTGTATTCCTGGTGCTTAGCACAATTGGCTGACACATAGTAGGTAGTTTGCACAGTTGCTTGGCATATAGTAGGTGTTTAATTAATGTTTATTAACTGACTGTTCGAAGAGGAAGAAGTCTTCAAACCAAGACTGGACAAGCTGGAGAACCATGTTGAGGAGCTCATTCTCTTTCAAGTACAGCCTGGACTAGCAGCTGTCCTCCGGAGTCAGAGGTCCTGAGGTCAAATCCTATCTCTTCCAAAGTCACTTTGGGCCTCAGGCCCTTCCAGCTATAAGTGCAGGAGCCTTTTCAGCCCATGCTGTGTTTAAAATACTGGGGACACAGAGAGAAGAACCAAGCTTTGTCTGCCCTCAGGGAGCTTGCCCTCTCCTGCTAGGGATCCAGTATGTCCAGGGAACTCAAAGACAAGGAGAGGTTGGGAATTGAGCATGCAGGGTTCTCTTGGTAAGGTAGGTAGTGTGTCACAATAGAAAGTGGACCTGGAGGCCTGGGTTCAAATTCTGATTTTGATTCTCTCTGTTTCTGTCTCCTTTCCTCTTCCCCTCCTCTTCTCTTCCCCATTTTCATCCCATGGCCACAAGGTCCTAGGGGATCCAACTGCCATTACAGAAGGGGCAGACTAACATGAACTTTGGCGTCTTGGGACATGTCTCATTTGGGGCTGCGGGAGAGAAATGACAGGCATGACCCTTCCCTGGCCCACAGGGATTCCTGATGGAGGCTAACCCAACTCTTTCAAGAGAGCATCCCCTTCTTTAAAGGAATGACAGTCCCTGTCCTCTTCCCCGATCCCTAGGTTGCCATGAGCCTGAAAGGGCATCATGAATGGAACCCTGATTTTGGAAGGTTAAAGATGTGCTCTCGTTCATTTAGACTGAAAACCCTCATCATTAGATGCCTACTGTGTACAGAGCACAAACCCATGGACTGCCCTTTCTTCTTTTGATCATTGTCACCAGAGCCACGAGTAGGGAGGGGCAGCCCCTCTGGGAGCCTCCAGTCCCTCTGTTGGGGCACCCTGTTCCCCTCCTACCCCGAACTCTGAAACTGAAGCCAGAGCCTGTGTAGGCCAGACCTGAGGAGGCTGGGGCCCTCCCTCTCAGCCCCTGCCCTATTTGTGCTTCTCTCTGACTGTCGGCCCCATGACTCTGGCCCCCGGCACAAAGGCTCCCTTCAAACCCAGGGTGGCTGTGACAGACACGGGATTGTCCAGGCACGCTGAGAGGCAGAGAGGTGGGGCCGCTCGGGGCCTTGCCCATGGAGCCGTGGCGCCCCATTGTCCGGAGCTGGAACCCGGCCGGGCCTCATCTTTGGGCCAGGAGAGGAGCCTTGGGGAGAGGAGGCCCCAAGCCCTGAGCTGAGCATATCATCCTGTGCCAAAGTTAACATCTTCTGAGCCTCCTCTGGGGCCTCATTGGAAACTCTGCCTGGCCCTTGCCAGGCTCCCTGCCTCCCCCCTGCAACAGCTGATTCACACGAGACTTCCTTAATGCATCTTATTTTGTGTCAGCCTCCCAGGTTTTAAATTGGGCTCGCCTTGGCTCACTCATAGTCTTGTTTTAAAAACCTGTAGTCCCCTGAGATTATTTGTCCCCTTCCTTTCCCCCTGTCATCTTCTCTCTGATCCCTTCCTTCCCTCCTTCTCCCTCTTCCCTCCTCCCTGCTTCTCTCTGTTAGATTAAATCTTGACCAGAAACCACAGCTGAGGGTTTGTTTCCAGGCCCACCCACAAGGCAAGACCTCCCTCCCTCCCTCCACAGTGGCCTAGAGTGAAAACTCTCCCTCTGGGATGGATGGATGAAAATGGCTTTCCAGAGATGTGGTCTGTAAGGGGTCGTGAGTGGGGCTGCTGGAATCCACGTCTAGGGATTTGAAATCGGAAGAGCTGGGGTCAGATCCCAGCACTGATAATCATTGCGTTGTATGATCTTGAAAAGGGGCTTCAGCTTTTTTCTGTGAACGTGATGCAATAGGCTATATGACTCCCAGGACCCCATCCAGCTCTGAACTGATGAGGTGACGGGATCCCTGACTAGATGCTGGGGTGATGAACTGTCTGACTTGGCTAGGTGGGCAGGGCCCCTCCCCGGCAAGCCTGAGGGGCCTGTGTCCAGGAGGCAGGTTTCTCTGTGGTTCTTCAGGTTGGGGCCAGCCAGGCTCATGTCCTGGGGAGCCTATTCATGGGGGCAGTGGGAGCTGCAGCCAAAGAATCAGGTGCTGGAAGGGGTTTCATCTAGCCCAATCCCAAAGCAGCTAGGTGGTGCCATAGTGCACAGAGGCAGTAGGCCTGGAGTTGGGAAGATCTGTTCAGATTTTATTTCAAATGCTAGCTGAGTGACCCTGGGCAAGTCCCTTAACAATGTTTGCCTCAGTTTCCTCATCTGTAAAATGATCTGGAGAAGGAAATGGCAGATTGCCCCAGTATCTTTGGCAAGAAAACCCCAAATGGGGTCACAAAGAATTGGACACAACAGAACAAGTCCAATCCCTGCTTCTTTATCTTAAGAGACAGGGAAACTGAGGCCTAGAGGGTAAAAGTGACTTGCCCCAGAACACATGCACTTAGTGTGTTTTCCTCTAATGGGCACACATTCTGATGTCATTGGTGGGAGCTCACCCCATAGCATGGATACTCTGGATAGATGATGAGGTTGGAACCAGGGAGGCTTAGATCCAGGTCTTGCTTCTGACACTTGTATTTTGCTGTGTGACCCTGGGTGAGTCACTTAATACCTCTCCCCTCTTCCTCCTCTGCCTCCCAGGGTGGTTGTGAGGATCAGTAAACCTCTAAGTGAAAGGCGTGGCTTTCCAGAGTGAAGGGGCAGAAGGCCTGGTTGTGGGCAGAGGACCTGAGGTCTCTTCCGGGATGTGCACAGAGTGGCTGAAGCATTCACCCACCACTGAGTGGCTTTTGCCTTCACCTCTCCTAGTGAGTGTTGCCTTTTCCTCGGCCTCTCCGGTTTGCTTAAGAGGCGGCTTCAGACATTCCCAGCCCAGATCCTGTGAGGACCCAGAACGGACCCTCCCCTCTTCCCCCAGCCCCATGTGCCCGGCCTTAATTACCATCAGCGGGTGTCTGGGCCTGTGCTGGGCGCTTGGCCGCTGACTGATGGACTCTGTAAGTGGACATGATCTTCCAGGGACGGCCAGAGCGGTTTTAATCGGCTCCCAGGGAGGGCAGAGAAACTTGGACCTAATTAGGACTGAACGAGCGTCTCGGCAGTGAAGCCGTGTCCCTGACTGGAGGGAGTCGGGGGAGGGGTAATTGCTGTCGATTTCATATGTCAATGTTTTGACAGTTACACAGACCTGATTTTACAGGGACTCTGTCCGAGGGGCGAGCTCATCTTGCAAGCCCAGGGCCCCCAAGAGGCCTACTAAGAGCTTTCACATCCCTGTCTTCTCCCTGCCCAGATTCCAAAATTACAAGTCCTTAGAAGGGATCTGGGAAGCCCCTCACCCCCAAAATCATCCCTCCTACAATCCTATTACATCCCTAGTCACCTAGCCTGTCCAGTGAGGGAGGACCATCCAGACAGCCCACGTCAGTCTTGGACAGCTCTCAGGGCTGAGAAATGTTCTCGAAGTCAAAGCCGATGCAGAATCAAACCAAACAATAAGGCGCATCATCCCAGTTTCAGTGCCTGGGAGAGAGACAGAGAGAGGGGAGAGAGTGTTGTATGTGTGTGCATGTGTGCACGCGTGTGCATGTGTGTTCCTTTCTTCCATTGGCATGGACTCAAGACCCTTCACCTTTGGGTCACCCTCCTGGATTCTCTCTGGCTGATCTGTGTGCCTTTTAAAACCTGGTACCCAGCACTGGCCATGATTCTCCAAGGGGGTCTGACTAGGCATAAGAGAGGAGAAGGTGGTGTCTCCCTGATCCTGGAAGTTGTGTCACTGCTGATCAGCCAAGGCTTCCTTTGAGGATCCTCAATGCGAGGGCTGGGCCCAGCCTTGGATCCTGCTGTGGACTGGTCTCCAGCTCCCAGTGCCAGAGAGACCACAGAGGTCATAGTTGGAGGAGGTCAGGGTTCAGGACTGTGGCCAAAGGCACTCCACAATTGGGTGAGTAGGGATTAGGGGAAGGATTGCTCAGGAACAGGGACCCCTGGCTCTTTTTACAGATAAGAAACAAGTCTGAGGTCACAGTGGTAAGGATCCGAGGTGAGATTTGAACTGCTGCCCTGATAGGAAAGAACTCAAGCAGCCTTTCTGCTTTGGGTCAGGAGTCAGACATGTTTTGATCATTCAGCCTGTTTGTAATTTCCATGGTTCTAGAAGCCATTTATGATCCTTGACCAAGCTGGAAAGAGCCCAGAGGCCATTGAATCCGTTCTCCCAATTTTCTTGATGATAAATGAAAGTTTTCTGACCCTGAGCTCAGCCAGATTGTGAATAATGGAGATGGGAGTTAAGGGGGGCTTGAGTTAGGGATCTGGCCAGCTTTCAATTCCCTAGAAGAAATGAAGGGTTCCAGGAAGTTTCCAGACTTTCTTAAGGTCACACAGGCAATAATAAGGGCAGGTTTTGAAGCAAGGTCTACAGTGTATTTTTAAAAAAAATTGTTTATCGAATCCAGGGGTAGGGAACCTGTGGCCGCTAGGCCACATATAACCCTTTAGGTCCTCAATTGCAGCCCTTTGACTGATTGAGAGCACTTGAGGACCTATAGGTCCACATGTGGCCTGGAGGCTGCAGGTTCCCCACCCCTGATAATCTTTCTTGAATTTGCTCTCTGCTGGGCATTGAGAATTGGTGGTCCCAGGAGGTTTCAGTCATCCTTGTCTGCTGGCAGCTTGCCTTTAACAGACAGAGCATGGTAAGGGATGTATGAGGATATATTAAAAGGCACAGTGTTCTGAATTAGAGGGCCTTTCTGACTGAGGAGATCAGGAAAGGCTTTGTGGAGGAGGGGGGTTACTTGAGTGAATCAGAGGGAGTGTGGCCCCAAGTTTTCGTTCTCCATGGGGTCTCAGGCTTGCCTGAAGGCCACATCATGCCCAAGGTAGTCCATTTCCTCCCTGGCTCTTTGCCTTCCTATCTATAAGATAAATCCATTGGATTAGGAGACTAGAAGGCTGTGCCCAGACCTCCTCCTAGAGGAAGGGACATAGGTCTAGCACTCGTGACTGTGGACAGGTGGGTTTCCAGATGGTGCTCCTGGAAGCCTAGGTGTACTGTGGGAAGAGAGAAATGCTATTCCCCATGGACAATCCCAGAAATTACAGGAATTACCTCCTTCAAGCTGAAAGGACCCTTCATAGTCACCTACATAACCTCTCACTTCATGTATAATTAATACATTTATTAAACACCTGCTGTGTATTGGACACTTTGCAGGGAACAAAAATGCAACTATCTCTGCATTCCAGGAGATAACATTGGAGGGGGAATGCATCGTGATTTGGGGTGGGTGGGTCACTAAGTCATTTATTAAACAGCTGCTCTATTTCTCAGGCTACCAAGAAAGGGCAAAACCATATATCCCTGCCCTCAGAGAGTTCCCATTTTAACAGGAAAAGAATGTGTAAGTAATTGGGTACATGCTAGATGTATTGGTGATTAAGATGGTTGATTAAAAGGATTAGATGGCCATGGCTGAGGCAGTACCTTGAACTGAGCCTTAAATGGCTTCTGAGAAGGGGAAGTAAGGAAGGGGTCCTTTCTAGTTCTGGGAAACAGCCCCCACATGGGGGCATTAGGATGAGGAAAGTGAAACCCAGAAAGATTACTCCCATACTCTGCTTACTACTATGGCGTGGACAAAATTATACCATAATAGTAAGTGATGGAGACAGGATTTGAAACCAAGCCCCTCTGACCCTACATCCAATGCTCTTTTATGGTTCTATCTGAGTTTAGGTGTTCAAGACCTCTGGCCTCTGACCTGGCCCACCCACCCCTGACCTGGCCCTTTTCCCTAAGGCCACCCAAATATTGTGGGAAAGCCCCAGCTCAAGCCTGGACTATTTAAAGCAAACTGTCATTAATTCTGCTAATAAATCACCAGGCCGGAAACAAAAGTTTTGCAAGATTAACATCTACAATCAATGGGGAATTACGGTATGGGCTTTCACAGCCCAGACTGTGGGCTCAGGCAGACCGAAATTTATGACTAAAAAAATCTGCTTATAAAAGAGTGTGTTGACTTGAAGCCTTTATAGATCATTCCTCTTACTGTTGGATGTGCAGCTCAAGAAGGTTCGCCCAGGAGCTTTGCTGCCACCAGGCCCAGGAGTCATCCCACGAGTGGGGAAGAGGCAGGACCACCTTCCTGCAGGCCTTGTTCTTTTCAGGAGACTTTTCCCATCTGGCTCATGAAGCAGATAGGACGGTTCTCAGTTTTACAGATGAGGAAAACTGAGCCTCAGGGGGAAAGTGATTTGTTTGAGTCACACTTGACTTAAAAATGGTAAGGCATCTTAGTGACATTATCTCATTTTAGTCTAGTAACAGCCCTAAGGAACTGGTATTGCAAGTGTTTTTATGCCCATTTTACACATGGGAAAACCATGGCTCAGAAACAATTTACTTAACTTTCCCTTGTTTTATAGATAGTTGTGTTTGCCCTTCGTTCTCATGACATCAAAGAGATGGTGATGTGACTTGCAGTGAACTTTGATTTGAGGGAGGGATGGCTGGGCAAGGTCACCAGCCTCACTTTCTCTTCCAGAGCCAGCTAGGTCTAGTGGCCAAGTGTGATTACCCAGGAGGCAGTGGGAGAGCCTGGCCCTTGTAGGCCAAGGTCTTTTCTGGGTCTCACTTTGAGTGAGATGATGCCCATTCAGTGAATAGGCCTCTTTAAGAAGTTACTCAAGGGATGGCCCCTTTAATACAGTTTTAAAAAATCTCAAACTGGCAAGGGAAGACCCTCAGAAGACCCTCCTGGGCAAAAGAGAAACAGTCATTATTTAGTATTTGCATTGACTCTGCGCTAGGAGGGCAGGAGGGACCTGTTGTGCAGTCTGTGAGCTCCAGAGTGAGATTTGCACCCAGATCTTAACCTCAGGGGCCAGTAGCCTTTCCGTATACCGTACTACCTGCTGCAGACATGAAGCTGATATTGGGCACTCTGGTATGTGTGTGATCTATTTCAGCTTGATTTATCCCATTCTTCTAACCTTTAAAACATTTTCGGCTCCTGTCATCTGGCATATTAGTTATTTCTTCTTTGTGACAGCTGAAGAAAATTAAGTCTTACTATAATTTTGTAATAACTGTGGTAAATACAGTAGGGCCTGTGGTTTCAGAATATAGGAGGAGGGAGATATACATACAGCAATTGCTGTGAGAGAACCTGGGTTCAAATTCAGCTCTCACTTGACAATTCAGTGAATTTAGAGGTGTGTGTAGTCTGAGGAGGGAGAGCTTTGAAGAAGGTAGATGTGGTAGCTGCCTTCAAATATCTGAAGGGACTAGAATTTGAAAGAGGGATTAGGCTTTTTCTGCTTGGCCCCAGGAGGCAGAATTGAGAAGCAGTAAGTGGGTAGAAGTAGCAGAGAGGCAGATAATAATGAGAGCAGCCTGAAAGCAGATTGGAATGCCTTGAACAGCAGTGGCTTCTCCAAAACCTGAATGAACAGTAGTGGTTCCTGCCTTGCTGGGGGTGAGAGGCAGAGGCTTCAACCAGAGCCTGGAGATAGCTTCTGGAGGTAGGTAAATGAGTGGCTGCTGGAAATTATGTGACTGAGTGCCTGTGGCTTTTCAGGGCTTCCCATTTCTTAATTGTTCTATGCAGAAGCCCCGTTGCCCCAGGGAGGGATGCTGTTCAGGTGTTAGCTGGGGATTGGCTAGGGTTAGAGGCTCCGCAGTAGTGATCGGCACTGTGTTGTCAGGGCTGTGGCCCAAGTTTAATGAAGCCCCTTAATGGAAGGTGGACTGATGAGTCTCAGGATGTGAGCCTGGAACAGACATGCTGCTGGCTTGAGGATAGAGCATAAGGACGGAGCCCTGTGCTTAATGATTATTGACTTTGACTTGGATTCTCTCTGACTCTGAGAACACATAGGATTATATGTGTACATAAGAATGAATGTATCTGTATATATCTCGATCTGTCTGTATGAGAAGGAGCATGTGTGCAGGAAGGGACCGAAGGGTCTTCTCCCCTCTTCATTTTACATATGAGGCCCAGAAGGGGTATGAGGCAGCATAGAAATGACAGACCCAAGATTGGAACCTAGCTGTTGTGACTTAGAAGTCATTGCGGTATTCACTATACCACACCCCTCTCTTCTGTGCTGGCCAGAGGATGAAGGTCTTTGGGCTTTGGATCTGGGGTAGGGAGGTGCACAGAGGGCTCTGAGGCCCATAAACCCATCCCCTTACTGTGTGAGGTTCCAGGGATCACACAGAGGAAGGTATGAACATCACAGAACAATACCTGAGTGTCCATCAGTTACCTCAGGCATCATGGAGCCAGGCCTGGGAGAGGGCTCATGCTTACTCGTGCCCATGGGATAGGGTCTAGGGACACTGGGCTCAAGGTGGGGTCACCCTGTCCACGGGACTGACTGTGGTGCTTGGGCAGAGCTCAGAGTCTGCTTATTGCAAGGCCCTTTGGCTCTTAGAGTTCTAGGAGCTGGAAGAGGGCCCGATAGTTGCCATGGATCTGCTTTCAACAGAGGCCCTGGGAGACCCAGCCAAGCCTTTGAGTTGGTTATTACAGGGAGGGATCCAGGCAGTCCCTGCCTTTCCATGAGCAAGTATTTTTCTTGACCAAACTTTGGTGAAGAAGTCCAAGATTAGGAGTTAGGATCCTTTTGGACCCCCCAGCTTGGGGCCAAAGGACCTGGGCCTTAATTTTTGAGTCTCCTCTTGACCCAGAGCACATATCTCTGATCACAGAACCTGCCTCTAGGGAGGCTCATGCCCAGCAGTCCCAGAGGCTGGGTCACTAGACAGATTTTAGCTCAGCTCTTAACAGGAATCCAGGGGTTGGCGCCCCACCCCCATTTCAGGGGAAACGAAAGTGACAGACACCAAGGTCCCCAGCCCTTTCTAAAGGGAAACTCATCCCCTATCTGCTTTATTTTATTACCCACGAGGGTATGGATTACTCAGCTAGCAATGGCCCAGGGCCTATCAAGATTCCCCAGTCAAAGCAGAAACACCTACTTCCATCCCCTGCCCCCATCCGACTGGGAAGTGATCCTGATGAGTGACAGCTCATTTACTTAGAGCCACAAGCCTTCTGGCTTGTCAGAACTGTGTGTAAAGTAAGAGTTAGTGGCCTCTTTCAATAATTAAAGACCCTGGGAGAGACAGCTGGGCCGTGTGGAAAGAGGCTGATTTTGGAAGATTTGGGTCTAAATCCTGCCTCTGACAGTATGCTGATGGGGTGAATCTGAATAAATCAGCCCTGGATAGACAACTCTCTCTCTGGCTTATTAGTTGCAAAACCTCTTGTTGATCTGCATTGGTCAAGGGGATTTCCTCACTAGGAGTCCGTCCTTTATGAAATGAACTGAATAACTCCCCCCCCCCCTCCTTCCAAGGGGAAAACACAAAGAGACCCACTTAGGATCAAACACTCAGGGACTAGACCAGGGCTCCCCAACCTCTTTTGGTTCCCTTGGCTTTCAGTAAGACGTCTTGTACCCCATCCCACTCCCACCCTCTTTAATATATAAGGAAAAAATTCTAGCATCTTCCCTGCATATACCCCGGAATTTAATCACACAGTTAGGAAAGTACGTGCTAGCACTTTCCATACATATGTACTAATAAATTGATTTTTCATAAAGTCGTCTTTATTGGGCACATCGTGCCCTATCTGTATCATGAAGTTGGCAAAGGTGCAGCAGATGGGTGAGTGCGGCCCAACCCTCCATCCTTCTTTCTTGTCCACCACCCATCTTTTTCTTAGCTGAGCTTTTTTGGAAATAGTTTTTTGCATGTGGTAATCAGCCTGCACTTGGTTTCTTCTTTTAGATTTGATTGAGAATGGTGCTGAGAATCCTGATTCCCAGAGAGCTGTTGTTAGAGACAGAATTAAAGCCTTCAGAGCTGGCTGAGTGAGCCTGGGATGGGTTTCTCTGAGGCTACACCAAAAATCTTGTAGCCTCATTGATTGGAAATCAATTCTGAGTCTGGTTCTGTTGGCTCATCTTTGACTGCTAAGCTGCTGATGACTTTTTTTTTTCCTAGCTCGGTATGAAGCGGGCTTCCCAGCCAGACCTCCTTCCCTGGGTTTGGGTCAGTAGGAATAATTTCTTCAGCTCTCCTGATAATGCTCGAATACTCCTGTCCCTTCTCTCTCCAATCCACCAATGTTTTTCAGTAACACTAAGCCACTTTCGGGGATATTTAAACAATAACTGAGTTATTTACCAAATTCCCAGCTGAGCTTTTTATTGTCCATAGAAATTGCTGCTCTAGACTTTTTCCAAAGGGAAATTAGGCATATCAAGTCCAACTCTGACCCCTTTTGTTGTCTCCACCAAGAGATTGTGAGCTCCCTGAGGGCAGGGACCAGCTTTTGCCTCTTTTTGTAACCTCGGTGCTTAGCTTAGTGCCTGGCATATAGTAAGTGTTTAATAAATGTTTTTCCACTGACTGATTGGCAGAACTTTCCTAAGGTGAGAGAATTCATAAGGAGCAGAGCCAGGTTCCAAATCCAGCCCCTCTGGCTGGCTCCAAATCCAATAATCAGTCATTCACCAAGGCACTGTGCTGGAGGCTAGGGATGAAAATACAGAAGTGAAGCAGGCCCTGCCCTCAAGGAGCTTCCACTGCTGCCTTTTCAGTTGCCTCCTGTAGCCCCAGCAGTGCTTTCCTCATAACAGATCCTTCTCTGAGCGTGGTAGGTTAGGTAGGTATTATTCCCATTCCACAGACAAAGCAGTTGAGGCCTGGAGAGTTCAGTCCTAGTAAGTAGCAGGAGCGGCACTGAGCCTGGACCAATGGATTGGAATGAGGGCTGGGAGGTGCCTTGTCATGAGGCTGTGTCATTGGCCCCCGGGGGCTCATTAGCTCAGGCTGTCAGTCCCAGTGCTGAGCCCACCCAGCCCGGGTGGCAGTGACCACACAGTCAACAAGCCTGTCACCAACAGGCTCCCCAGGAATGGCCCAGCATTTGGATCTGGGGTCTGGCAGAGGGCTGGAGCAGCTGAGCAGGATGGCACCCAGTCCGAGTCGTCTGCCCTGTTGTCTGGCCCAGGGGTAGCCCAATGGTGTTGGGGCGGGTAGGGCAAGTGCTGCCGTCTACTTGACCAGGGAGGGAGCATCCTCTGGGAACCCGGAAGGGGGACAGGGATGCAGGCTGCTGCCTGAGATCAACAACTCCCAGGGGCCGCCATTAAACATGGTGTGGACTTGATTGGCCAGTGGGTGGAGGTTTTTTTTTAAGGGGATCACATGCATGCCCCCTGAAGCTCTGCCAGCTAGGCCTCAGTGGTTTGCAAAAGGAGAAAGCTCCCCTGTTCCTGGCTCCAGCAGAGAGGGGTGTGGGGGTTTGGCGGAGGGAGGGCATTCTCTCCTTGTACCAACTGGAGCTGTCAGTAGGAGAAGAGCTCCCTCCCTTCAGGGCCAGCACTAGACCCTCTTATGACCAGGCCTCAGGCTTAGCCCACAGGGAGGCACCTGCACTCACTGGACCATGGATTTAGAGCTAGGAAAGACCTCGGGGCCATGGGTCCACTACACCCCTCCTTATTTTACAGATGAGGAAACCGAGGTTCAAAATTTCTTACACGCAGTTTGATCTCAAATCTGTTGGTTCCAAGTTCAGTACCCTTCCTACTATGCCAGGCTGGTTCTTGGAGTTTCCTTCAGGGTGGGGAGGGAAAGGGGGAAGTCAAAAAGGGAAGAAGCATTAATGTAGCACTTCCTATAAGGGCCAGACAATGTGCTGAGCACTATTTTTTCTTTAAGCAAATGTTATCTCATCTAATCTTCACAATAACCCTGCCATGTAGGTGCTATTATCATCACCCCCATTTTTCAGTTTGGGAAACTGAGGCAACAGGCATTAAGTGACTTGCCCAGGGTCACATAGCTAGTATCTGAAACCAGATTTGAACTTAGGCCTCTGAGACTCTAGGCCCTGTACTCTGTCCTATAACCACCTCGATGCCTAACTTGAATGAATGAATGAATGGCTGTACTGGGTCACTCAACACTTGGTAACTAAAGCACTTAGCCCTCCTGGTCCCCCATATGGGAGAGAATTCCATTAATCTTTCCTTCAGTGTCTCCTGCCCAAATGGAGACGGACCTCTAGCGTTATTAGGGATGTCTCGTTTGAAATTGCTAACACTTGGTTATCAAATAGGGGAGGATTAGCTGATCACTAGCCCTCAGTGGACTCATCCACTCACTTTCCTTTCTGGTGCTAACACCTTACTCTGGGAACAAAGTAGCTGAGTAGTTTTTGTTCAGTTAGGTTTATCAAGCTGAGCCTGCAGGGCATAGTAGAGAGGGCACTAAATTTGGAGTCTGGGACCTAGGTTCAGATCCCCTGCAGAATTTCAGCTTTGTGCCTTTGGGTGAATCGCTCTCAGTCTGTTTCCTCATCGATAATGTGATAGGGTTGGACCCCCTTCCACCACAGAGGCCTTCCCTGTCTTCACAAGTATTTAAAGGGCTCTCTGTCCCTTGGAAGAGGTGTTAGCCTTGATTTATCTGGCCCCAAGGGCAGAACCAGGAGCCTGGAGGAGAAGGTCATTGGAGTGTTGGAATGAGGGAAAGCTCCAAGTTATAGTGGGGTGGATGGACTGCCTTGTTTGCGCCTGCCCGAAGGTGGGCTTCTCTCTGAGGTCTAGGTTGGACCTGAGGACCGCTGAGTTCTAAGTTCTTTGATTTTGTGATTCTGAGGAGGGGCCGAGCCTGGGTGTGTGGGTGTGTCATTAAGGCAATTGACTGACTTTTACTTAGCTCACCTACTCTGTCAGGCTTCTCCCTAGTCTCTAAATGGGAACATTTTCTGTTTTTCTGTGTTGATCCCCTTCCCCAAGTACCCCCAGGCCTCTGACTTACACAGTACCAGGGCCACAGTGAGAGCTGAATCGGTGTTTTCCTGCTCTGGGTCTGTCTGTCTGTCTGTCTGTCTCTTTGCCTGAACTCATTTATCTGTTCCTCTTACTATATCCATAGAGCTTTCTGCATGCATCTGTCTGTTGGTCTCTATGCTGTGTGGACCTGGACTGGCCACTGCATTTGTTTTTCCACTTATTTTCTTGATCATTTCTGCATCTGGTATTCTCCTTCCCTTCCCCTCTCTCCCCCACTCCCTCGACTGACCCAGAGCAGGACAACACCTCTCCCTCTCTCCCTTTCTCTCTCTCCTCTCCCCTCTCTCTCCCTTTCTCTCTCTCCTCTCCCCTCTCTCTCCCTCTCTTCCCCTCCCTCCCCCTCTCTCCCTTTCTCTCTTCCTCTCTTTCTCCCCCTCCCTTTCTCTCTTTCTCCTCTCTCTCTTTCTCTCTCCTCCTCCCCCCCTCTCTTCTCCCCCTTCTCCCTTCATTTTATCCTGATCATGACTGATCTAAGCTGGACTACTTCTGATCACTCCTCCTCTTTTGGGAGAGGCTTAGGGAACTCTCAGGTGAGGAAAGTCTCTCTGCCAGTGTAGGTGACCCCCTTCTCTGCTCTTTATAACCATAGGGAGCTGCCTACAGCTGTTCACTTGCCTGGGGTCATACAGCCAGTATATGTCAGAGGCTAGGCCTGAATCCTGAGGTCAGCTTTCTATGCATTTGGTCTCACTACCTCTCTACAACATGTGTATTTAGACATTGGTGCAGAATAATATACTGGCTGATTTCCAGCAGGGGTGTGTGTGTGGGGGGAAGAATCCAAATAGGCTTCCTGTAGGAGGGGGTCCTGGAGCTGAGCTTTCAGGGAAGCTGGGGAGGGTAGGAGGCCGAGGCGAGGGGGAACGCCCCAGTCACCAGCGGTGAGGGCCTGTGCCTCGGGGACAGCCAGGAGGCCTCATCGTACTTCCCCAGGACACGGGGCTCACTACCTGCTTGGGGAATTGAATCTCCGTGATTTTCATGAGGTTAAGAACAGATGATGTTGGTGATAATGGTGATGATGATAGGAGCTCACATTCCTGTAGCTATTCAGGGTTTACAAATCACTCTTACAAATGTTAGCTCATTTGATCCCCACAACCAATCTGAAAGGTCTGTGCTCTTGCTGTTCCCATTTTAGAGGTGAGTAAACTGAGGCAGGCAGGTAAAATGACTTTGCCAGGGTCACACAGATAGTCCGTAGTTATCTAGCTTGAACTTTGGTCTTCCTGTCTCCAGGTCCACCACTGTGTCCATCTCCCCACCTGGCTGGCTTTCTAAAGGTGCCCTCCACTCAGCCCAGGAAAAGGGAGGAGTGAGGCTGATCATGGATACATGGGGAGCCTGCGGCTCCTTTTTGCACCTGGGCAGGGTTTTGCCAAGGGCACACTAAAAATCCTCCTGGTCTCCCCTTCTGGAATCCTCACATTTGAGTGTTTTTGTAGGAAGGATGAATAGAAAAAACTGCATTTCCAGGGTCACCTCCCTGGAGGCCAGATGCATCTCCTGCTGGGGTCTAGGGAAGGGACTGAGCTTGGGAGTACCAAGGACTCAGTGACAGAAAGGACCAGCTGATGTTTGGGGCATTGGGAAGTGGGACCCCAGAGTGCTCGGGAAGGGTGCAGGGTGGGAGTGAGTGACCAGAGATGGTATGGATTTAGAAACTGGACACAGACATGGGCCCAGAGAGATCCCTTCTCTCCTCCACATCCACATGGGGCCCAGGTCTCCTTCATCTCAGTAAGTGACCTCAGCCCTGGGAAGGGGCGGGGCCCCAGGGGCTGAGCTGCCCATTGGATCCAGCCCTCCTTTGTTCATTGATTTTCTGGTTTGCTGTTCGCCCAGCTGTGACTCTGGGCCAGCTGTAGATGCTCCTGACTGAGAGCCAAGAAGGGAGGGCAGGAAGGGGAGCCAAACATGGCAGTGCCTGCCCAGGGAATCTGGGGATGATGATGGTGATGAAGACCGTGTCCCCTCTTGCACCCCAGGGGAGGAGGGGTGAGACTGGGTGCTCAGGCCCAGCAGGAGGATCAGTCTCTAAGAATTCTCCATTCTGTGTTTCATGAGATGGGGGGTGAGGGAGGAAGGTAACAAGCATGTCTATGTAGCGCCTACTATGCATCAGCACTGGGCTGAGCCATTTTCAGATGGGATCTCCTGTGATCGTGGGATCGTGGATGGGAACAGTCCTGCCCTTCTGGGGGTGCTGCCCAGAATCAGTGGCACTTTTCCATCTTAAGTGCCCACTGTGTGCTGGGGACCTGGGGACACAAAGACCACACAGCCCCTGGCTTCAGGGAGCCTCCCTTCTGTGGTAGCTGGGGATGTAAGAGCGTATACATACATAATACTTTAGCACACACTCACATAAATAGGATCAATCGAGGAGGATTTATTAAGCACCTGCTGTATGCCAGGCTCCGTGCAAGGCATCCCTGCCATCATGGATAGAATCGGTAGCAGCCTTGGAGGTATGGAGTCTAGGCCTTCATTTTACTGTAGGTGGGGAGATTAAGGCTGCATTCCTGTGGTCCCTGTGATCCCTTTATTCTTGTCTGATGTGTGAGGAGTTAGCCTTCAGCCAGGAGCATCCAGTGGAAGTGCCCATTCTCAGACAGCCACCGCAGCACTGAGACTTTGGGGACACCTCCTCTTAATGTGGTTTTGTGTCTTCAGACCTGGTTTTGTGCGTCTTTCATCATTACGGCCGTGTTTGGACATGAGACCCGGTCTTCATTGCGGGGTCTTTCATGTGATGGTCTGCTCTGCTGATTCTCTTCTTGGTGAATGATTCCTGTTGGCCATAACCTTGCACCTGTCTTTGATACCTCCCCTGTTGGGGCGAAGCTGCCTGAGGGCAGGGCTGGCCTCCGGAATAGAGGCTTGACAGATGCTTGTTGGGTAATTGCTGTAGAGCTGGAGAACCCAGGCTCCTCATTTTATACGTGTGGAATCGTGTCTAGCTCAGAGGTGAAGTCATTGGCCTGAGATCACACAGCCAGTCAGTAGCAGAAGCTGGACTGGAACTCGGGTCCTCGGAGCTGTATGGCCAGTGTTTGGGCTCTTTCTCATGTTTTGTGAGGCAGCATCGGTCTGGTCAGATCCCCACCCAGACAGATTCCTGGAGCAGTGAGTCACTTAGGCACTGTTTACCTCAGTTTCCTAATCTATAAAATAGGGTTAATGATCCTTGGGGCATGGGGGTAGGAAGAAGAAGGGAATGAATACTTAAGGGCCTGCTATGCTCCCCGTGCTTTAGAGGATGTCGTTTGATCACCATGACAACCTTGTGAAGCAGGTGCTATTATCCCTATTTTACAGTGGGGAAACTGAGGCAGACAGAGGTTAAGTGAGTTGTTCAGGCCTGAGGCTGGATTCCAGACTCTGCCTGTGCGCCATTACACAGAATATAAAGACCAAACACAATGGTGCTATCCAAGGCCTTTGCTAACCTTACAATCCTGTCTGAACAGGACAAGGGTCAAAGCAGGGCCTCGAATCCCAGGCCAGCGCTCTGTTCTTGACCCACTTTGTCCTCCAGTTCCTATGTGGCTGTCAGTTAATATTTGGGGAGAAGTGAGAGCCTCGAGTTACACTGAAGGGATTTTGGGGGTGCAGCAGACTGTCGTCCCACTCACCCCCTCTGCCTTCTCTCCTTCCCTGCAGAAGGACATGGCCCTGAAGCCCCAGGAACGGAAAGAAAAGTGGGAGCGACCAGCCAGCAAGAAGGCCCGAGAATCTGAAAACTGTCCCTCAGCTGAGCCCAGTGAGAACGGCCACGGCCCCCGGGACCCAGGGAACTCGGAACGGGAGGCTGAGCGGGGCAAGGAACGAGTGAAGAAGAAGATCCCCTTCCAGCTCTCCACTCAGGTAGGCCGCGTCCTCCCTCTGGTGCGGGGGCTGGGAGAGAATGGGGGCTCCCCATCAAGGGGAGAATGGGAAGAAGTCACGGCTGTAACAGCCTGGTGGGGGCAGGCCCAATGTGTCATTGAGACCTGGGCATCCAGAAGCTGGGAGAGCTCCCTACGAACCCCAGGATGTGGGGGCAAGGCCTAGGAGAAGAGGGGGGATGCAGGCACCTGCAGAGCCCAGACAGGAAGGTGAAGGATCCGCCAGCCCCCTGGCAGTGGCGGGGGAGGTGTAGTCAGTAGGCGTTTAATAAATGTCCATCAGACTGTAATGTATTATATTGGGATCCATGAATCCTGACCCCATTTCCTCCTAATGATCCCGTGAGATGAGCCAGAGACGGTCTGTGGAGAAGCAGTGACCTGTTCTGTCTCTGCAGTTTATCACCCGTGAAAACACTTGTGTCTCATCTCTTTCTGCCTGGATGGGCTCTGAGGCTCAGGGAGCTTGGCGGGTCCCTGGGCACCCCCTCCCTCTGTCCCCAGGGGCCTAGTGCCAGCCCAGCTGCGGGGTCTTGGGGATTATGTTACAGCTTCTGAGGCCCTTGGAGTCGGGATTCCTGGTCACCTCCGGGCCAGCCACCTTGGGTCAGGAACGTTGTGGACATATTAGCACATGGCCCTCCTGATTGGAAAGGAGGCATCAGGGTCCCATCTTAGTGCTTAGAGACTCATAGATCTGAAACCAGAGACCGCCTAGCCAACACAGCTGGGGAAACTGAGGCCTGGTGAGGTTCTAGGATCATAGATAGAAGCTAGGAGAGGCCTCAGAGTCCATCTAGTCTGACCCTTCAGTTTACAGGTGAGGAAACTGACTCCCAAGGAAGTGAGTTGCCCAAGGTCATGCAGTAAACATGAGGGAGGGGTAGGTTTGAATCCAGGTGTATACTGCAAAGGTTCCCCTCATCCATTCGAGCTTCTGAAAGGGCAATCAGAGGAGGATAAACCTCCCTGATTTCTGTAGAGCAGTGGATTAGACAGCCCCTGGGGAGAGGGATGCCCCAGGGGCAGCACTGCCTTGCCATTCTGGGGCCAGTCAGCATTGGGCTCACTTTCTGTGCTCATACACAGGCTGGCAGGACTCTGGCTGCTGTGCCTGCTGCCCCAGGGGGTCCCTTTCCTGCTCAGTCGTTAATTCTGCTCCTAGCTGCCCCAGGGGGTCCCTGTTCCTGCTCAGTCGTTAATTCTGCTCCTAGCCTTACCTGAAGGGCCAGCCTGCTGTTTGCTCAGCCCAGAATAAAATGACAAAGAATGGGGTGGTTCCTGCCTTGGAGAACCCTGGGGACCTGCACAGACTCCATACTGGTGCATGCAGTGTGTGACGTTGGAACAGGGCCGGGTGGTCAGGAGCCGGGCCCAGCTTGAGGCAGCCTGGGGGTCAGTGGAATCTCTCTTCTAACAAGGGATTTTGTATTTAATGATCAGCTTCCTTCTGCTTCCCGTGCCAAGTTCAAGTTCCTACGAGTGGACAGGGTGCTAGATTTTAATTCAAATTTGACCTGACTCTTATGCCTGGTGGCTGTGTGGTCTTGGGCAAGTCACTGAACTCTCTCTGCCTCAGTTTCCTCAACTACAGAATGGAGATGATAATAGCACTTACCTCCCCAGTTGTTGTGAGACTCAGACAAGTTTATGTTTGTAAAATGTGCTCAGCATCGTACCCAGCATGTAGCGGGTGTCAGTTCTCCTTCCCCTCCCCCTCCCTTCTGGCCAGACTAATGTCCTTGCTGTTTCCTCCCTAGACCCCAGCATCTCTTCTCTCTGTTCCTTTGCCTAGGCTGTGCCGCACGCCAGGAGTGCTCTCCCTTAGGATCTTAGGCTCCCTTCAGGGTGCTCTTCCAGCACCATCACCTCCCAGAAGCCCCTTGTGACTCTGTGTACGTCTGCAGGCTGCACACCACCTGAGGGCCGGCGGGATTTAATTTAGTACATCCTTGCATCTCCTACTCCTGGCACACAGTTTACTTTGTTCTTTTGGGACCAGACCAGTAATGGTTCCTTCATGCAGGGAGCTCCCAGTTAGGAGACTCCGCCATTTGGGGGTTGGTGGGACCTGGCCATTAGAGAGAGGCTGCATGACTTCCTGTGTGTGTCAGCGGCAGGACTCGATCTCATGTCTTACTGATGCAGAGGCAAACTCTGTCCCTCCACAAGGGGTGATTAAAGGAAACGCAGGAGACCAGAAGGAGGATCTTGGTTACCACAGTAAATATAGGTAAATGGTTCAGTAACAGGGCCTGAGTTCAAGTCCCTCTCAGATATTTCCTAGCCTCAGTTTCCTCATCTGTAAAATGGGAATAATAACAGCAACTACATAGCATCTTGTTGCAAGGATCGGATGAGCCCATGTTTGTAAACTGCTTCACAGACCTTAACGTTCTCCCTGAATGCTGTTACTGTTACACGGGCTGCGGGTAACTCAGGTGTAAGAGCAAAGTGCTTCTCCTTAGAGAAGCGGGAATCATTCTTGTGTTCAGTGCCCTTCCCCATCAGAATAACGGTCCAGCACTGAGATAGCCATCGCTGCTGTGACTGGTCATCCTGCTGCTGGCACTGCTCCTGCTTAGCAAGACTGCTGATCAGCAGTAGTGGTGCTAGGGTATTACTAGCAATGTTACTACAAGTACTGCTGGTGCTAACAGTAATGCTGATTTTTACCCAGTGCTGCTGCTTATCACTGCTCACAGTGCCGCCGCCACCACCATCTCCCCACGACCGCTGATCCTACCACTCCACAGTGAAGCCTCTCTGCCCGCTGGACTTGCCCAGAGGAGGTATTTGGTGTCGGTTGAATCAGTCATTTAATTGAATGAATGAATGCCAGTGCAGCTAGACCGGATGGACAGGAGTCTTTTCCACCTCTCAGTCCTGCTTTAGGAAGGACAGGCTGTAAGAACAGCAGCCATGCTGGCAGGGGCACTATGTCATAGGGAATTTGGTCACACCCACTGGTGATATTTAACCCAGAAAGAAAAGACTTAGGGTAGACATGGTATCTGTCTTTTTATTACTGAAAGACTTAGTTGTGGGGGCACAGTGGTGCAGGCTCCTTATCAAGTTTTCTGGGAAGCACCTGGAAGCATAAAGGTGGATCTCTTGTACCCCTCCTCCCCCAATCTGCCTTTCATCTTCCATTTTAGCATTTGGTCTAGCTCTTTCTCTTGGTTAGAGATGGCCCACTCCACCTTTGCAGGAGGGTCTAACCTAGGCAATAACCCCTTGCCCCTCACCCCCCAGGTCTGTCTTTTCTCCTTCTCTTCCCTTCTTCCAAGGTCTAGCCTGAGCAAAATCTCCTGCCTCGCACTGTCTCTCCTGAGCCCTTCGTCTCACCACTGAGGCTAGGTAACATCTCCTTCACACCATGGTCTAGCCTGAGCAAGGTCCCCAGAGGTCTAACCTGGGCAGCACATCTCCTCTCCACGTGTGTATGTAAAGAAGTCAGGTGAGCCCTAGAACTCATCCTGGGAGTCCAGGTTAGTTTCCTGCCGAACCTGTTCCTGCAGTTTCTCCCTCTTCTCTTCCAGAACCTCTGGCTCCCTGGACTGAAGCCTTGCCGAGGCAGGAATCCGGAGCCCTGGGTTTGCTCTCTTCTCCTTCCTCTCCTAAGGCATTTGGCCCCAGTTCAGTCCCAGGGATTAAGTATGATTTGGTAGTCTGAGTGCCTAGAATAATACCCAGGGGGAGAGGTTTCTGTTTTTCAAACCCTTGCCTGACTTTTCAAAGGCTGCACATAAGATCCCCCTTCATTTCTGTGGTGAGCAGAGTGGTCCCCCTCATCTCTTCCCCTTCCTGGGGGAGGTGGGGCAGGGCAGGCCTCCCCAAGGGCTTTATCTTTGGAAAGGTTATCCTCCCCTCCGAACCCAACCTGCCCTGCTAGGGGTATGCTCCCAGTGACCGTGGCCTCTAATAGTCAGCTTGGGAGAGCGTTTGGGGTTCTGGTCCTGAGTCCCAGCTTTCACACCAGTGCCAGTGGAAGTAAGGATCCTGGAGGGTGGGGTTGTGGGTTCAGCCTCTCTTCTCTCTCTCACCCCCCAGTCCCCCCACAGAGGGGCTGGGGGCAATTACTTTGTTTCCAGGCCAGACTCCAATGGTTTGACAGGTCCAGATGTTTGCCCAGAAATGAAGCTGCTTTTCTATTCAGTAATTCAGTCCCTCCCTCAATGACTGGGTCAGTGAGGAGTTTCTTTTGAGGGAAACAAAAGCGTCTTGTTTTCAGGTCTGCACTTTAAACCCCAGCTGGGGTTTGGGCTGCTTGGGGGGACAGAGGCCTGTGTGTGAATGGGAGACATGTGCCCTCCCACACTCAAGGAGCGTGTACATAGAAGATGCGTGTGCATCCCTGGCTTGGGACCAAGACAGGAGTGTGGGCATATCTGGGCTGGAGCAGGGATGGATGGGTTAGGCCAGAACCACGGTAGTCTGCTCAAGTTCCCGGTGGGAGAGTAGCCACCTAATCAGGAGAAAGGGGCATCCCAAGGGTCTGCAGTCAGAGGGCTGGGCTCACATCCCTCCTGGCACTTTCAAACTTGTGCCACCTTGGATGAGTTTTCAACCCCCCCCCCCCTTGGGGCTCCTGTAAAGGGAGAGGGGAAGAGACTAAATGATCCCTGAGGTTCTTTCTAGATCTCCATTTAAGATCCTGTGATCCAGTGAGTGCTAGATCTGAAAACTGAGGTGATAGAAGAGAAAGAGGACTGCGGCTGCCACCCCTGGGCTTGTAGGACCTGGGTTCAAATATGCCTTTGGACATTACCCTCACCTTTCTTCCCCTTTGATTCGTTGTCTGTAAAATGGGGGTGGATTGGACTGGCCAGCTTCTCAGACCTCATCCAGTCCCACGTCTCTGATATTCTGGCCCAGCATCCATGGCCTGATGCTCCTGTGTGGTGTAAAGTGGGTGCTGGCCAGAAATACAGCCTTTGTTCTCAAGATGCAGGCTCCATTCAGGCCCCGGGGGGCCTGGCTCTTGGCTCTGGGCCCCTGACACTTGCTTTCTCCTGGGCTTAACATGGGAGCAGCACAGGCCCAGGGTGCTAGTCAGGTCAGGCCATGGAAGCACGCAGAACGTCAGCTCTTTGTGTCCCAATGACCTTTGTTATCCATGTTGTAAAAATAACATTAAGAACAAGGTGAGGGTAGTGTCACTCCATCTGTGATTTCATTGGAATAAGGAACTCCCAGAAGAGGAAATTCCCTCTATCAGTGCTCATTGACACCTTCTCTGCAGTTTGGGGGCACTGTGATAAAACCCTGGTCATTCCGCCCTGGTCAGAGCTTGTATGTGCATAGGTCTCCAGCTCTGAGCTGGGGGCTAATGATGAGAGATCAGAACCGAAGTCACAGAATTACAGAATCTAGGAGTCAGCAGGGACCCCAGGGGCCATTTTGTTCAGCCCAGACATCTGAGGAATCCCTCCCACACACACACTTGAGTGTGTGCGCACATGCACCTATCTGCAAGACCAGCCCCTGCCTGCGCTCCATGGCTTCTCCAGCGTGGGGGGAAGTCGTGACCGCTCACCTTAGTGGGCACCCGAAGGCCCCATCCAGGTCAGCCCTGGCCTTTGTTCAGGGGCTGCATTCCCACCTTCATTCAGCAGATATTTATTGAACATGCCTGTTGTGGCCGCACCTGGGCCTGGGCCTGCTACTCCATGGCCCCTCCCTGATCTGGAGGCCCTCGTCCCCTGGCCTCTCCAGCTGCCAAAGGACAGGCCCCAGGCTCGCCCCACTCAGTCCCAACTCTGTAGATTCTTGGGGCTCCCTGCTGCTCATCCATTGTTGGGGAGTCATTTCAGTCCTCTCTGACTCTCCCTGCCCCCACCTGAGGGTTTCTTGGCAGAGATTCTGGAGGGGTTTGCCATTTCTTTCTCTGGCTCATTTTATAGATGAGGAAACTGAGCCAGACAGGACTAAGTGACTTGGACAGGGTCACACAGCGAGTGTCTGAGGCTGGATTTGAAGTTGTGTCCTCCTGACTCCAGAGTCAGTGCTCTATCCATTGTGCCACCTAGCTGCCCTGTGTCAAATGTAAAAGGCCCTCATTTGATATTGAAAGCCCTTTATGTCCTGTCCTGGCACCCTCCCTCCCTTTCCATTCTAAACATGCTGGCCCTCCATCTCCCTGTCACCTCCCCCCTCTAGGCCTTTGTATTGGCTGTGCCCCATCTTGTGCCCCATGTGGCTTCCCCTCACCTCCACCTGCTGGCTCCCCTGGGTTCTGTCAAGCAGCATCCCCTTCAGTAGGGAAGAGCTTCCTGGTCCTCTCCAGCTTCCAGTCTTCCCTTCTCAGGCCAACTTCAGGCTGCTTCCTCTTCCATTAAAATGCAAACTCTTTGAAAGCAGATCTTTGTATCTCCAGCACTTAGGATAGCACGAACATGTAGCATGGGATTAATCAAGATTGATTGATTGTTTGGCTGAAACACAATGGATCTAGAGATAGGGAGGGCTTGAGTTCAGATGTGACCTCCCACAGCTTTAGCTGTGTGACCTTGGACAAGTCCTTTGATCTGGCTGCCTCAGTCTGCCCAACTGCAGAATAGGGGTTATAATAGATCTGCCTTCCCAGTGTTGTTGTGAGAACTGAACGAGATAGTATTTGCAAGGTACTTATTAACACAGTGTTTGGCACATAGGAAGCACTTTAGAAATGCTTGGTTCCCCCTCCCTTAAAGTCTTGCCCCCAGCTTCTAGTAGGGGGCTGAGACATAAACAGCTGCTAATAGCTCCTGCCCTCAGTTGCAGAGTTTCCTGGAGAAGGATTTATCTGAGTTGGGCTTTAAGTGAATTTTAAATGGGTGGAGGGAGGAGAAAGGAGAATCTTACAGGCCTCAGGGGGTGAGGGCAGCTAGGTGGCTGCCATGGTGCACAGAGCGCTGGGTTTGGAATTAGGAAGACTAATCTTCATGAGTTCAAATATGGCCTCAGACACTTACTAGCTGTGTGACCCTGGGTGAGTCACTGAATCCTGTGTGTCTTGGTTTCCTTATCTATAAAATGAGCTGGAGAAGGAAATGGCAAACCAGTCCAGTATCTCTGCCAAGAAAATAGGGTCACAAAGAGTCAGACATGACTGACCAGCATGGGCCTAAGGGACATTGTGAGGAAAAGCATCAGGGCATTGTCCATTTTGGAAGAAAAAAGAAAAAGCACCTGAGATTTACTCAGTCACAAGTAGGGAGCTAGGATGAATTTTTGAGTGGAGAAATAGCAGGCCCAGATCACTGGGTCTGACAGATGAGACCAGGAGGGTTGGAAGCTTGGAAAGAGATGAGCCTAGGCATGAAGGCTGCAGAGGAGGCTGTGACACTATCCTTCGGGGACTGTAATTAGGACCTAAGGCCACAGCAGCGGGACCAGAGAGGGGATTAAGAGAGAGCCACAGTCAGCAAGAGGGCAGAGGACTCCCTTCTTGTGCCCGGCTGCAGGACCCGGGTAGGAGACTCACTGGAGAACATCTGGCTTGGGTGATCTGTTTCTCTGCGGTTTTCTTCTCCTCCTTTTTAAGCTCCCTTTTAAAATGAGGCGTGGTTCCCAGAGGTTTGGGAGACGTCCAGATCCTAGCATTAGTGAAGTCAGGGGGAGGAGCACATTAGGGAGAACGATCTGAAACTCAATTTTGGCAACATAGGGACCTAGGTCTAGACCTTGGCACTGCCCCTGGAACACAGGAGGCACTGAATGTTGTGCTGATAGATTGATTAACTGATTGATTGATTTAGAACAAGGAGGGACCTCAGACCCATCTAGTCCATTTCCTTCATTTAACAAATGAGGAAACAGGGTCCTAGTGAGGTCAGGCAGGTCACCAAGATAGTAAGGGGCAGACCTGGACTTGAACCCTTGACTCCAAACCCAGCACTCTGCCATCGGCCCATAGATTTAGAGCCGGAAGAGACTTCAGAGACCGTCCAGTCCAACACTCTCATTTGGCAGATGAGAAACTGAGCCTCACAGAAATTATAGCCACTTTCCCAATGTCCCTGTAGATAGGGCAGGATTTGCACGCAGGTCCTCTGATTTCAATCCAGCAGCCTTTCCGCTGTATCCATTGGTCCCTTTGCTGCCTCTAGTGCTTAGGATTGGGAAGAAAAGGGAGGAGCTAGCAAAGGAGACTGGTTAGATAAAAGTAGGAGGACCAGGGTTGGGCAGTGTCTGAAACTTGGGGAGGACCCAGGGGGCAGGCAGTGCAGTAGAAAAGGGTGGGCTTCTGCATCAGAAGCTACAGAGAAGTCAAGGAAGAGGAGAACTGGGTCAAGGGCCCTGAACTGCGTGACTCAAAGGTCACTGGCAAACTTGAGAGGGAGCAGCTTTATTCACGTGGTGGGTGAGGAAATCAGGGTTGCAGGTTTGTTAGAATAAAGAATGGGATGCTTGGGAAGTGTTGTCTGCCTTAGAGCCCGCAGCAGTGCTCCAGTTAGGGCCTGAACCAGACCAGAACGTGACTGGGGAATGTTTGCAACGGAAATTCAGCAGGACGAAGATGATGCTAGTGTGTGGTCTTCTCACTCCGCAGCTTCGACGTCCAGTTTATGCGAGTTTGGTATCAATAGTCAGGACACACTTTTAGCAAAGACAGAGAGGGTGGGACGCTGCAGCTAACACGGGGGGAGGAAGGCTGGGAAGCTTTGTTCCTTTGGGGGATACCCAGGAAGCCAGGGCGCTAAGGGTGGCGTCTGAACCAGGGTCCTGGAGGGAGGCGGGAGAAAATACGAGTGAGTGCAGTGCAAAGAACCCAGTCCCGTGACCGTGGGCAGATGCCCCAGCCTCGCTGCCAGGGGGCCGTCCTGGGGAGGGGACCACCCCGCGGGGCGCCCACTGTGCACCCCGCCGGCTCCGGGGCAGGGAGCCCAGGACCCCGTGGGTGGGAGGCCACCGACCCCGGACCTGGCCCCTGGCTGTGCATGCGTGAGAGAGGCGTGCCTGGGGGTCGTGGCCCAGAGCTCTGCCCTCCCCCCTGCTGTGCCT
>NW_027185588.1:1534421-1606775 GCF_028583685.1 Petaurus breviceps papuanus
GGAGCCGGGCCGCTGCTTGGGGAGAGGTGTAGGGGCGAGCCTGCACCTGCGCCTGTCGCCGCTCCCAGCGCTTCCTCTGGCTGGGTCCGTGGGCCCTCGGCGCCCTCTGCTGGCCGAAGCCGGCGCTGCAGCCGCTTGTGCTCTGGCCCCCCTCTGTGGGGAAGGGGGGAGGGGGTCCTCTGGGACCTTCTGACACTCCCCTCACAGATGTGTTATGGTGCCCAGAGCAGGCACCCCTGGCTTTATATGCCTGGCACATTTAGGTGATTAATCAGTGCTTGTGGACTTCATCTGGGCTTTCCATCACAGCTGCCTGGGGTGGGGGAGAAGCCTCCTTTACAGAAAAGGAAACTGAGGCCCAGAAAAGGGAAGGCACTTGTCCATAGTCACCTAACTCAGATGGGTATCTCAGAGCTGGGGCTTGAACCCAGGGCTCTAGGCTAGAACTGTGCCCACCCTGTGGGATGAGAGGGATGTGGGTAAATGAGGATCCTGGATTTGTAGGGGGTCAGGGACAGCTTTGTTGGTTGAGTATGCCTGTGTGGGTGGCAGGCCATCACAGTCCATCCTTGGCCCTCCCCCATCATCTCCTGGGGTCCTCAGCCCTCCCCATCCCCTCCTGGGGTCCTCAGCCCTCCCTATCACCTCCTGGGGTCCTCAGTGCTCCCCCATCACAGCCCTGGCCTCAGCTCACCCTCCTGCACTGAGGACAGCAGGCCGACCATGTACCTCTCATTGCCCTACCTTCCTTTTGGCCTTCCTGGAACCGAAGGATACAGGCAGGCGAGTGAAGCCTCCCTGCTTCCCTCTTACCCCCAAATGCTTGTTTCCATGGAGAGGACAGCATGGCCCAGCTCCTTATTGGAAGCAGCTGCTGGCTGTTAGCAGAGCATCTGATTGCTGGCCAGCCCCAGCAGCAGGGGCGGGGAAGGAGAAGCCCAGGCCTTCCCGTCTGTTTGGCCTTTTTGTAGGGCTCTGGCAAAAGGCTGCTAGACTGGGGTCATGGCCCTCGCAGGAGTGGAAGGGGATGTCCCTGAACTTATGTCTACATTTGTCTGTTCACGTGCTGGCTGAGTATCCCCCAGCATTGCCCAAAAAACATTCCTCTCTCTGTTCTACTTGACATGAGAATGGCCTGTTCCCACCCTGGAGCCCGGAGAGGGATGGATGGTCAAGGCTGTGGCCTCCCTGGGCTCGCTCCAGAAACACTGAAGCCAACTCCCTTCCAAAAAACCCCACAAAAACCCAACTAAAAACCTAGCCCATGAAGTGAGAGATATTGGGGGGAGAAGGGCCCCCCCAAAGGCAGGACCCTGAGGGCTCCCCTCCTTATGGCCTGAGGATACCAAGGGGAGGTGATAGGAAGTTCTGAGAGTTAAGACTGGGTCCTCTGAACTGGGAGATGCGGCCCTCACCCTTAGGGGAGCTGAATACAATACAACCTATCCCTGCCCCAGAGACAAAGTGGAATGCACCTGCCTGTCTCTGCTGGGGGATAGTGGGGGGACCCTGTGTAAATAGAGCAGACAAGCTTGAAGAAGGGCTAGGGAAGTGGACCTTCCTTCTTTGCAGAGGTGGGGGCCTGGAGGCATGGACCATTGTATAGATTGTCACTTAATTCTGTTCAGCGACTTTTCCCCCCCTCTACTTTTTATTATTTTAAACCAGGAGTGACTGGCCAAGTTAAGGGGAGGAATATTTTCAGAAATGAAGGTGATGTAAAAATACACATCAACAATGGAAATCTAAAATAAATTATTTCCTCCACATTTTTTAAGGTTTGGATCTGGAAGGCGCCTCAGATAGCAGCTAGTCTGAAGCAGGTGCTGTGATTTGGCCAAGGGGCCTTGGGTATCCTCCACACACTTCCCCCATCTTATGAACCCTTGAGGCCAGAGGAGTAGCCAGTGACAGCTGGTGTTTGAACCCAGGCTCTGGGCCCTACATCCAGGGTAGCCTCAGCTTTGTCCCCATTTTACAGGTGGAAAAAGCCACGGCTCAGAAAGGTGAAACTGCTTGGCCTTGGGCTTATAATAATAAAAATGACACTATGTAATAAGTGAAAACACAAAACTAATAACTAAAGGTAATAGCCAACATTTCTCTAGATTATTATCTAATTGTTATGTTATCTAATTATCATACTAATTTGATAGCATTAAAGGTCAAAACCTTGCAATAACAAGGCTTGTTTTTAAAGGACAGAGATCAAAAGATCTGCCTGCAGAGATGGAGCCCTGATAGCCCCCTGCTGGGGAGCCTGGAGGAAGGTGCTTGGCCTTGTCCCTAGCCTTAAGGATGTCCCTAGGCCATCCCATCCCCAGAGGCAGCCAAGGGGACCATGGGGGGTCACCTGGGACTGCTTTCTTTGGTCATTTCTTTCAAGACCCAGGCCTTCCTTTGCCCTCTGGCTTTGTTTGGAAGGGGGTTAGGGGAAGGGTCTAGTGGCTGAAGCCTATACCGGCCCACCTCCAGCTGTAGGTGGAATCCTTCATCCAGGGCCAAAGGTAACTTCCTTCCCCCCGGCCCTCCCTCCCCCTGCCTCCCCAGGCCTCAGAGTTAAACCCCAACTGCGTTTCTGCTTGGTTTTTCCAGGATTCAGACATTTCACATAATCCCAGTGTCTGAATTTGAAGGGATTTTAGAGGCCCTCAACAGCGGCCCTGATATGTGGGCATCTGGCTCCATTGGAAGACGTCCTGGGAAAGGAAATTCATTCCCCTCCTCCAAATGTAAGTCCCTCCCCCCCACATACACGCACACTGTCCTGGCCACCCAGTCTTTCTTGCTCAGGCCCTCAGGGGCCTCTTTCTACTAAACCGGGCCAAGATTCTGTCCCATTCTCCTGTCTTTTGACCTGTGAATGGTGGGTGAGAGGGGGCAGAGAATGCAGGTCGAAGGGCATCCAGGTAAGCATTGGTCAGCCTCCTTGTGCCAGGAGGAATTGCCAGATCCCTGTCCTTTCACAGGTATGTGCCCTGTATGTAGGAGCCATCTCTCTTAGAATGTGAGCTCCCTGAGGGCAGGAATTGTTTTTGCTTTGCTTTCTGTCTTCAAGACTTGGCACGTACCTGGGGCAGAGAAAGTGCTTAATGAAATACTTGTTGACTGATTGATTTCTTAAGTACCTACTAAGTGACCCGATGACCCCCCCCCCCCTGGCCTGGATGGATTGGAATTTCAGGGTAGATCTCCTTCACTTGTGTTTGTTAAAGTTTGCATGTCCGAACCCGTGTGGCTGAGTCTGTCCTGTGTGAGTGTGTGGGTGTGTGTGGCAAGGACTGGGGTATTGGTGTACCTGGTGTGGCACGGAAGCTTCGCAGTGATAGTAGCAATAGGAAAGTAGTATTAACAAAACCTAGCATTTACATAACTCTTTTAAAGGCTACTTTAAAATACTATCTCATTTGATCCTCACAACAACCCTGGGAGGTGGTGCTCATATCATTCCATTTTACAGCTGAGGGAACTGAGGCAGGCAGAGATTAAGTGACTTACCTGGGATCACACTGTTACCAAGTGTCTGAGGCTAGATTTGAACTCTGGTCTTCCTGACTTCTGGCCCAGTTCTCTGCACTGGGGTGCCCCCTAGCGGCCCAAAGAGGTCTAGTGAGTTGCATAAGGTCCTGGAGCTAGGAAGTGATTGCTTTGTTATTGAACATATTCTGGTATTTGAGTCTATCAGACTCAGAGGGCAGTTGAGGGGCAGGACTGATAGATACCAGTGTTAGCCCTGGAAATGCTAGCACTGAGCTTCTCTGCTGCACCCTCCCAGCCTGCCTGCTGTCTGTGTGTCGGACCCTATCCCTGCCTGCGATGACCAGAGGCTCTGGTGATCCGGTTCTTCACAGGCCTGACCGTTCCCTGTTTTCTGCTAAGCATGTGTTATATAAACATGGTGTTTTCTGGGCCCATGGAGTGGGGTTCTTGTTCAGGAAAACGAAACCCTTTCTCTGGGTTTATAAAGTGATTTTAAAATAAAAGATTTTCTACTTGGGGCAAAAATACACATGCCACTAAATAAGTGAGTGGTTTATAAACCAGTGGGCAGGCCTCCTTGTTGGTCCCCACCATCCCCATATTAGGTGGGGCTCAAGATGCTGGAGTTAATGGAATGGGAGGGGAGAGTTGATGCTTACCTCCCCCGGCCCTTCAACCACCCTGGGCAGTAGGTGCTTTTCTTATACCCATTTTGCAGATGGAGAAACTGAGGTAGACTGTGGTTCAGTGATTTATCCACAGTTCTAAACTTGTTTCACAGAAAATCACAGACTTGTCAGGCTTGCACTTTCCAGTTTGGGAAGCACTCTGTCCATGTTATCTTGGTTGGGCCCCTTAATCACATTGTGAGGGAGAGCCAATAGATGTAGTCGTCCCCAAGAACTTGCCTGGGATTGCACAGCAGGACCCAAGTCCAGTGCTGTGGCTGCTGCTGCCTTTCATGAGGAGGACCCTGGAGTCTAAAGTGAAGGCACCTCCAAGGTTGTCTTGTCCAACCCATGCCTAAAGAAAAATTCCCTCTGCAGTAAAGCAGCTGGAGTCAGTAAAGCCCCGGACATGGAATTGGGAAGAGCTGAATTCAAATCCAATGTTATACACTCGCTGTGTGACCCTGGACAAGTTCCTTAACCTCCCCTAGCCTCGGTTTCTTTATCTGTAAAATGGGGGTTACAATAGCACCTACCTCCCAGTGTTGTTGCAAAGATGAAGTCAGATGGTATTAATATCTGTGACAAGTGGTCTTCAAGACTTCTCCCTTGACCTAGTAAAGGAGGTGCCTCAATTTCCATTTCTGGCCAGCTTTGCTCATTAGGAAGTACTCCCAGACATCCCACCAGCTCTCAGCAGCTTCCGCCCAGGGCCTCCAGTCCTGCCCTTGGAGGCCAAACAGAATAAATCTCTGTCTTCCCTCGAGAGCCCTTCTGATGGCTGGAGACAGCTCTCATGTTCCTTCCGAGGGTCTTCTCTTCTTATGAAATGGCCTGCTTCCTCCCCCAAGGCTGATCTCCAGACCTTTCACTAAGTCGGTTGCCTTCTTAAGGACTAATCGGTGTTTTATCCCCTAAAATGGGACTCTCACCTCGCCTCCCCTGTTTCTAAGAATTTGTTTCACCTCAGTAGAGGGAGGGAACCTTTCCTGAGTCAAGACAAGAAGAAAAATATTTTCTGGAGTAAAAATTATGAAGATGTCCCATTGTATTTTATAATCACATTAGAGCCGTAATTTAAACAGATGAGTTTACATTCCATGCACAGTGATTTATGCTGGGAAAAGCTGCCTGAATCGGGGCTCCTCTCTCAGTTAATTATGTCTCAGTTGAGGGAAGTTTTAGGGAGCATTCCAAACTACCCTTGTCTTTGACCCAAGAGAATAACTAGGCCGTGGGAAAAGATCTGGGGGTTTTAGTGGACCACAAGCCCAGAATGAGGCACTAGCCGCCACACTCAGAGTAATCTTAGGAGGGGTGTGGGGTCTAGGACGAGGAAGGTTATAACTCTCCCACTTGCGGATTCTTTTCAGTATGGTGCAGTGTAGATGATGGTTAAATGCTGCCCTCGGAGTGGGGAAGGAGGTCCTGGGTTGGAATCCTGCCTCAGACACTACTGTGCCACCCTGGACCAGTCAGTTAACCTCTCCACCTCAGTACCTTCATCAAAAAAATGAGCCTAACAGGGGGCAGGTAGGTGGTGCAGTGAATAGAGCACCGGCCCTGGAGTCAGGAGGACCTGAGTTCAAATGCTGCCTCATATACTTAACACAAAAACTAGCCATGTGACCTTGGGCAAGTCACTTAACCCCAATTGCCTTCCAAAAAAAAGCAAAGAAAAAGAAAATGAGCCTAAGGAAAATAGAAAATACAAATGTTGTGACAGTACTGTGAGAAAATCTGTGTAAAGCAGTCTGCAAACCTCAGGGCTGTGGCTGTTACTGTGGCCACCTTAGGCAGGACGCTCATCAGCTGGAGAATTTCCAGGGCCTTGAGATCATTCTCTTTGAGGCTCAAGAGCCTTGAGTGTGGGGGAGTATTTGGCCAGGGACTTGGTGAGGGGCGACCATCTGTCCTTTTTGAAAGACTCGGCAGGAAAAGAAGAGACACTGAATTGAGTTCCAGGGCATGGAACGAGAATCCAGGCACTGTGGGGGGTCAGAGTAGCAGGTTCAAGTTTGGGCTCGCTAGGAGGACAAACTTCTAGCCCGTCTGAATGAGGAAGTTCCGGGAGTCCACTAGAGGCCCTGATCCCCCATTAGTGGAGGTCTTTGAGGCAGGCTTCTAGGCTTCTTGTCTTGGCCCAGGGTGAACTTGGTGGGGTTTTCCAGAGGTAGATGCCCCAAGTGCCCCTGGAATTTAAAGATGGTTCCCCCCTGGAAGAGGTAAAGGGCTCCACTCACCTGGACCAGGAACAGCTCCTTAGCTGCTGGGGTTTGACGGGAAACAAAATTTGAGGCTGCAGGTGGAAGGCCGTGGAATTGTTTTGAGAAGCCTGGGGGTGGGGGTGGGCATGGGGCCTGAGAATGTAATATTACATATGATCACAGTACCCTCATCTATCCAAGTTAAGCACTGTGATGGGGCCTGTGCTGCCCCAGCTCACCGGGAGGGTGGTGGCTATAGGGCTGGGGAGGGAGAAGATACACATGGGAGGCCAGCTCAGAGAGCCCTGCCCTGGGAGTGGCAGGCGGACCTGTGTTGGAGGGGTGGGTAGGAAGATGTGTCTGGGAAGGGGAGGTGAGCTCTTGGCAGGTTGGGCAGCAGATAGAACTCTGGGCTTTGGGGTGGGGGATAAGGAAGGCTTGAGTTCAAATGCAGCCTCGCTCTGGGAAAGTTCGTGTCTCAGTTTCCTCAGCTGTCAAGTGGGGATCAACCTGCCTCCCACAGGTTATTGTGAGGATTGTGAGTAATTGTAAAGTGCCTCACACAGTAAGTGCTACATAAATGTTCAGTGCTGCGGTTCTGATGATGGGGATGGTGCAGGTGGACAGGTAGAGGGTGGCACCTAGTTGGCACCATGAATAAAGCACTGGGCTTGGAATCAGGAAGATTTTTCTGAGCTCAGATCTGGGCTCAGACACTTACTTGCTGGGTGACCCTGGGCAAGTCACTTCACCCTGTTTGTCTCAGTTTCCTCATTTGTAAAATGAGCTGGAGAAGGAAATGGCAAACCACTCTGCCAAGAAAACCCCAAGTGGGGGCTCAGAGAGTCGGACATGACTGAACAGAGGACAGATGGGAGTCTGGAGTCTAAAGCTGATTTAATATTAGCTATTTCCTACAACAGTGTGGAAAAGAACTCTGGACCTGTAGCTAGGAGACCTGGGTTCAGATGCCACCTGTGACCCCTGATGTGTGCCCCGATTGAGTGCTTCTTAGGGATTTCAAAGCACAGCCATATATTTCTTTTTTTTTTAGACTAAGCTTTGATTTAATTGGTAGAAGCGAGAGTTTCCTCCCAGACAGACGCAGAAGCTCCCTCTCCTAATGCAGCCCCTTCCCTGCAATTTGCCTGGTCTGCAACTGGAATTTGGGAGTCTTTGAGATTGCCAGAGCCCTGAGAGGTTTGCTCAGGGTCCCACAGAGGCTGGGAGGCCACTCCATCCACTGCACATACAAATACACCAGGACGTCTTCCTTTTGTTAGAAAGGGAGCAAGGGCTCGTCCCCTGCCCCTGCAGCCTCCGCCCCAACCCCACCCAGGCTCTGTTTCCTGCTGGGCTCTATTCCTGTTCACCCCAGACACACAGCCTTCTGTGAAGTGAGAACAGAACCAGTGTGGGTGTCTACATTTTCAGGAAGTCAGACTTTCTTGGTTTAAACCAAAATAGACCAAGCTGCTAGGGAGTAAAGCCTGGGCATTGGGGGAGGGCAATGAAGGCCAGTACCAAGACACATGCACGCAAAAACCCATGATCAGAGAGACTTCTTCTCTCCCCTCTCCCCTCAGCCAGAGGGAATCTGAAGCCTGGGCTCCCTCCGCAGCTGGTTTGTCTAATTTGTCACAGATGTGCACTGGGATCCCTCCCTGTCTCCTGCAACATCTAAATGGAGAGAAATAGGACTCCGGCAGCTATAAATAACCAGCAGTCACGCCTCTGGATGGCTGACCTCCTCTTCAGCTCCCCCAGGGCGGGAGGGTCCAGGGTTAATCACACATGGAGAGAGTGACCTGCTCAGGAATCACGGGTCACCTTGGCCAGTGCCAGGCTTCCCCCGGGGCAGAGGGTTCATCGTTGCCACCAGGGGCTCGTGGCCTACAGCTCACAGTTCTGTGGCCAGCACTGGTGTGGCCATGCCAGGACAGCAGGAGCTGGGCTTTCTCGCTGCTGCTCAGGGGACACAGAGTCTGCAGCCTCTGCCGGCTAGCCTGCCCCATACCAGGCTCCCCTAGGAGGAGTGGCCATTGTCCACAGCCCCACAAGGGCTTGGCTAGCTGCTGAGGGGTGGGCCAGCCCCTGACTAAGTCTCACGGGCGGGCCAGGAACCTCACCGCCATGGAGGCCATTAACTGTTGGAGAAGATGGCTCCATGTCAGAGTGGACTTTGGGTTTTGATGGAAGCCACTAGGTGGAGAGAAGGGCTTCTTAATGACTGTTGGTGACCCACTGGGGATGGAGAAGCAGGGGCCGTTTTTGTGATGTCCATGAGAAATGCTGGGCCCCCCCCCCCCAAGTATGGGCTCCTCTCCCCCATATTTCCTCCCATTCTCTGTAGTAGTTCAAGGGCTTTTGAATCTCTCTAATGACCCATTTCCACGACCACTTGCAAATTAACCAGAGACTAATCCAGGGGTGGGGAACCTGCAGCCTTGAGGCCACAGTGGCCTTCTAGGTCCTCAGATGAGGACTACTGAACTGGTTTGGATTCGATCAAAGGGCCACACTTGAGGACCTAGAGGGCCACATGTGGCCTCCAGGCTGCAGGTTCCCTGAGGGTCCATGCTGTTTGGACATAAGCTGCCCTCTTCAGGTCCCTCCTTCCCCCCCCCCCCCCCCCCCCCCCCCCCCTCCACCAAGCCCCCGCCTGGTTAAACTGTCTACAAACCACTGGGGGCTTGGTGGACTCAACCACGAAATTGCTCTGGCTCTTTGCTTTCCTTCCACGGGACACCGTCTCCAGAGAATCCCATCTGTGGGTTGATCCCCTTCTTTAGGGAAGGGTTGCTGATGGTGCATGGCTCCAGCCTAGCCCACAACAGGCCCTGAGCACATGCTTGTTTCATTCATGAAGAGCAAGGGCTCCCAGCAGCCCCTTCTGACCACTGAGATGTCATGCTGGAAGGGGGAGGGAAGGAGCAGGAACTCTGGTGCCTCCTGTGTGCAGGCACTGTGTTAAGCACCATACAAATGCATCTCACTTAATCCTCACAGCAACCCTGGGAGGTAAACACTATCATGGTCCCTATTTTACAGATAGGGACGAAGGCAAATAGGGTTAAGTGACTTGCCCAGGGTCACACAGCTAGTCGTGTCTGAGACCAGATTTGGGCATGGATTTTCCTGACTTCCAGGCCAGTGCTCTGTCCACCGGGTCACAATAACCAGCATTTAGCATGACCCTTTTGCCAGCTTTGTTATCTGAGCCAGGCAGCCGAGTAAAGGGCGGGGGGACATTCCCACAGGTGAGCGTGCAGAGTACTCCCCCATGCAAAGTCATGGTGGCCGGAGATGAAATATGATAGTAGAGAAACGGTTTTGTAGAGTGAGTGACGGGGCTAATATCATGAAGTAACCTAGAATGAGAGACTGGAGGCTTGATTGACTGTAAGGGACCTTAAGAAAAAAAGCAGAGGTTTGAATTTGATCTTCGAGGCAGTAGGGAGCTTTTGAAGACTCTTGAGCCAGGGAGAGATGCAATTATTTCTGTGTGTTAGAAGTCTGACTTGGTGACAAATGGATTAGAGAAGAGAGGTTAGAGTCAGGGAGACCAGTTAGGAGTTTAATTAGGAAAATGAGCCCCAGAGGATGTTAAGTCACTTTCCCAGGGTCATTGAGGCAGTCTGAGAGAGAACCAGAGAAGGCCAACTGCTGAAAAGTCCAAGCACTGTCCTGCCTCTTCTCTGTGTGAATAGAGAAGGAAAACTCGGCTCCAGGTCCTTGGAGACATAGGGGAAACCCCCATAGGCCAGGCTGGTCTGTAGACAGGATGAAATCTTCTGAAGATTCGTTTCCTCTCAGACAAGTCTGTACAAGGAGTCCTTGGAGGAAATCCTCGAGGAGCTGGTCAGTGATATTTCCTCAGGGACAGTTCACACCCGCCATTGTGAGACTGAAGAGATTTACCGAGGGGGCCTGGTCAACCCAAGAGGTACATGTGACCATGTGGGCCAGGGTTCGAGGGGAATATCGTACATTGTTGTTTGACGGGGAGCTCTTCCCGTGGTAGGATGTAGTACTTAGCCTGTCACATAGTAGGTGCCTGGTAATCCTCTGAATGAATGAATGAATCAGTGTGTGGACCATGTAGAATTGACCTGTGTGTGGCTGTACATTGATATGTGTGCATATGTCTATCAGTGTGTCCGTGACAACAGCTGTAGGCATACCATACATACGTATATTTGCGTATGTATGGCTGTGCGTGGGTGGGTGTATGTGCGTGTGTGCATGTGGGCATGCCAGGGTGTGTGTGGGTATGTGTTGGTGTGGGGGTTGTTGCATGGGTGTGCGGGTGTGTGTACATATTTATGTGTCTTTGTAGGCTTCTTGATCTGTTTATGCTTCTCTGCCTTAGAGTCTGCGTGTCCGTGTTTGTCTCTGAATATCTGAGTGTCTCTGTGTTTCTGCATGTCTCCCTGTCTGCATCTCTGTCTCATTCCATAACAATCCACATCACTCTTTTTTGCTTGTCCCTGGGCTGGAGGACAGGTGCAGGGTGTTCTGTTCCTTCAGAGGGAAGCTAGGGGGGTGCTTTGAGATCCCCCTTGCTTTGGGGATTCCCTGCTCCTCTAGAGAATTTTGCCAGGTCGGGCTGAGCTGGCTTTGGATGGCTCCTGAGCTAGGACAGGCAGAGTCAGGGACTTCATGCGACACAGGGGCACGGCAGGGGTGGCAGGGATCAGGGGTGCGATCTGCCTCTGTCTCTGTCGGGAGATGCCCAGGGAGCGGGCAGAGGGCATTGGTGAGCCCTCCATGTGGCAGCCTGGCTGAAGGCTTCACTTCCACTTGCAGGTTGGTGGAGTGCTGGTGCCACTTAGTGGGAGGAGAATTGAATTGACAGTATGTGTGTTGGGAAACCTGAGAAGCAGGACAAACCTCCCCCTCCCCCTCTGCTGGTCAGGAGGTCTCGGAAGCAGCTGCCAGGGTGGTGGGTGGGGAGGGGCACGTTGGCAGGGGCTGTAGGGAAGGGGGTTTCTGGCCACAGAGTGTGTGCCAAAGCCAGCTGCTCCCAATCCTCCCTCCACTCCCACATACCAATACTAAAAACTGTTCCTTTGTTTAGCTTTGCACACGGGAGGGAGGTGGGGAGCCTGGGAGCATGTTGGAGAACCAGGGTCACCTCCATGCCACCGGCCAACCAGTTGCCATTCATTAAGCACCTACTGTGTGCCAGGCAGAAAGGGACATTCAGAGGGGGAGGTCATGCTTTGTTTTTGAGGGGCCATCACAGTTAAATGTCTGTCCACTCATGTTAGGGCTCACAAAGCCTCAGGGGGTCCAGCATGGGAGATGACTGGAGATCTAACAGGCCATTGTAACACAGCTCTGGTGGTCAGACCTGCCCCAGCCCAACAAGCGCAGTTTCCTTAGGAGCTGCGTAAGGTCTGAGACTGAGAGCCAGAAAGTGACATCAGGGTTTACAGGTGGGGAAACCGAGGCCCAGGGAACCTGGGAGCTCTGGAGCCAGAAGGGGCTTTAGGGGGTGATCTAGTCTAAGCTCATTTTACAGATGAAGAAACTGAAGCCCCAGAGGTAGAAAGTCACAGACTAGGAGCTGGGGTGGAGAGTGGGTGGGGGAGGGATCTTCTCCAGGCCACCCATGGTTGTACAGGCAGTGAATGCCTGAGGCAGAATTAGAACCCCAGACCTCGGACTCAGCCAGTGCTCTTTCTGCTTCTGCCTTCGTGGATGGACCAGCTTCCAAATTACAAACCCCTCATGGTCAGCTGAGATGGTTATAGATTCGAGAGCTGGAGGGACCTGCTTTTGACTGTCTGGTCCAACTTCCTCATTGACAGATTTGGAAACTGGGGCCAGATGAGGGGAAGGGACAAGGGGCAGAGGCAGGTCCTCTGACTTCAAGCCCTGCTCTCTCCACTGGGTCATGCTGCCAGCCATCATCTCCAGGCAGTGGCATGGAGGTAGGATCCATGGGATGGTAGAAGGCTGGGGGGGTGGGCACCAGGAAGGAGGGACCACCCGCAGCCTGTGCTCTGTGGTGCTCCCTGTACTCTGGGGAAGCCAAGGTCAATAAAAGGTTGGACATTTCCCCAATGGGTTCATGTTGTGTCTTCCCTCCCCCACCCCTTAGAACAGAAGCTTTCTGAGGGCAGGCATTCTTTCGTTCCAGTCTTTGTATGCTTAGCCCCCAGCAAGGTGCTTGGCAAGTTTTCCTTTTTAATAAACCTATCATTTCGTTAACACCTTCTCTAAAATGTATGGTCTCACAGAGTTGCCTCCGGGCACTGAGATGAAGTGACTTACCCAGGGTCACTCAACCATTATGTGTCAGAGGTGAGACTTCCCGGCTGCCATTTCAGGCCTCCCTGCATAAGGAGTTGAGGTCTTGAGGTCTTTGCTACTCCAGAGTCTGCTCCCTAACCACTGCGCCGTGCTGCCTGGCACACAAAGAATTTAATACCTGTTTGTTGAAATGACTTGGATTGTTGGGTTTAGCTCATCCCCTAGTGCCTGGGGCTGTCTGTGCTCAGCTCATCCTTTACCATCTGGTAATGGCTGTGCTTGGCCTTCCCTGCAGGTGTGTGTCAGGCCCTGGCTCCAAAAGACAACACCAGAGAGCAGGGAGACAACAAGCAGGGAGAATCTCCAAGCTGGAGCCAGAGGGTGGGAAGCCTTTCTAGCTGGGGGAGGCAAAGTGGGGAAACACTGTATCTAGCCTATGGGCTCCCTGCTGGGGTGGAGAGCATGAGGCAGGAGGACCCTCACAGCTCGCACCAGGAGTTCCCAGGCCTGGGTCAGGGGGTGGTTTGAAGAGAGGCTGGGGGTCAGCCCAGTGTCAGGGAGTGAGGGCTCAGGCTGGGGAAAGGGGGAGAGTATGATGGCGTGGCCAAACCCTCCAGGGGCAGTGGGATCGAATGTCAAACCCCCAGACTCGGGCAGTCTCCCACCTCAGACATTGGGTAATTCTGCGATCCTGACTTTACTCTCTCTTACTCTGTTTCTTCATCTGTAAAGTGGGAATAATAACACCTGCAGCTCCTGCCTTCCTGTGTTGCTTTTAAGGCTCCAGTTACATTTCAGATCTTAGTGCAAAAGTCTGTGTTATAAGGGGGCAGAAAGAGAGCTTGGGAGTCTGGGAGGCCCGGTTGGAATCCTGCCTCAGATATTTTATACCTCACCTAATGTCTTTTGGCCTCAGTTTCCCTCTGAAAATGAGGGGGTTGGACTGGGTCCCTGGTCGCGCTGTGAGCCTGTGCGCTATAAATGTCAGCTCAGAGCTGTGTGTCCCCATGGTCATGCATGCTGGCCAGGACTGTTGCTGGGACCTCACGGACCTCAGTTCAGCCTTGGTGCAAGCCCAGTCCCTCAGTTAGTCAATCAGCAAACACCACGTACTGGAATAGATTACAAAGAGAAATAGCTCCTCGGAGGAAAGGCCTTTCTTTCTGGGTCAGGCAGCAAGCTGTTCTTCCCTATCCCCCTATACCTACCCCCCACCCCTACCCCCATGGGTTTCCTGTGGAAAAATAGCCTTCATCCCTAGGAAGCCCCTGGAATATACTACCAGGCCAGTACTTGGCTTCACTGAGGGCCAGCAGCTCCCACAGGCAGGGAGCGTTTGAGGAGAAATAAATTTATCCTTTAAAAAACAAAAGAGAACTAGACAGACTGGCCAGCCCTCAGCATTTGTCATGGAATGATGGGAACAGAACCCGTGTGGGGCTGGCTGGGCTCTGATATTCCTGACTTCACCTGAAGCCTGTCTCCAGAGGGACTGGACTGATGCATCAGAGCGGGCCTTGATCATCGGGGACGACCACAGACAGATAGATAGACAGCCAGGGTGATTCATTCCTGGACAGCACCAATGTTTGGGATCTGGGACGGGAAGAGCCTTTGGAGGTCAGAGCAGGCCGTGATCATCAGGGACAGCCACAGACGGACAGACAGCCAGGGTGATTCATTCCTGGACAGCACCAGTGCTTGGGATCTGGCAGGCGAAGAGCCTTTGGAGGTCAGAGCGGGCCGTGATCATCGGGGACGTCCACAGACAGACAGACAGCCAGGGTGATTCATTCCTGGACAGCACCAATGTTTGGGATCTGGGACGGGAAGAGCCTTTGGAGGTCAGAGCAGGCTGTGATCATCAGGGACAGCCGCAGACGGACAGACAGCCGGGGTGATTCATTCCTGGACAGCATCTGTATTTCATCAAAATGTACAATCCTCCCTTGGCTCCTTTCAGTGCAAAGCAGCTTTCTCTTCCCCCTGGACCAGAATGTTTATCAATGATACAGGCTCCCCGCTTAGGGATTTTTCAAAATCTGCATCTTCAACCCTGGATATCCAGAGCCTCCTTCCCTCCCCCTGAAATAGCTTTTTTTTTTGCAGGTTCAAAATCAGGCCTCTTAACCTGAGGTCTATGAACTTTTATTTTTTAGTATTTTGATAGCTGTTTCGTTATGATTTGGAGCCCTCTGTATTTTACATTAAGCATTTAGAAGCTTTATTTTATGCAGACTTCATCAGAGTGCTCTGTGGTCAGTTGACTGGACCACCTTGTCAGGCCCCTCCAGGATCAGCATTAGGTTCCCTCACCATCCTTTGCTATCAGCCCTCCAGGCCTTTAACCATGTCTAAACTTTGAGGGAACTGGATGGCTCAGTGGTGAGAGTGCTGGACCCAGAGTCAAGAAGACCTGAGTTCAGATCCAGCCTCAGATACTTGCTGGTTGTATGACCCTGGGCAAGTCACTCACCTGTTTGCCTTAATCCACTGGGGAAGAAAAGGGCAAACTGCTCCAGTATCTTTGTCAAGAAAGCCCCACGGACAGTATGGTCCCCAGGGTCATGGAGGCAGACACAATTGAACAACAACACTCTCTCAAACTCTGCGCCTCCAACAGTTCTTGGGTCTTCCCAAGTCCTGCAGCCAGCGTGGCCCTTTGGGTTCAGTGGCCTGTCCCACCCATACCCTCTTTTCACCCCTTTCTCCCCTTCTTTGCAGTTGTCGTTCAGTCACCAAATATCTGTTATGGCGGACACTTTGCTGGGCATGGGGAATCCAAAAAGAGCCCGCAGACAGCCTGTGTCCTCAAGGAACTTAGAGTCTATGAGTATGTACAGACAAGCTGTCCATGGGATAAGTAGGGAATAACGGAGGAAGGGAAGGCCTCCAGCCAGGCCTCACTTCCAGGGCCAGCCTCCCTCCTGCCCTTTCTGCTCTCACCGCAGACCACATGAGCAGCATTTCCAAGGTTTATTTATTTTCAAGTAAATAGATTTTTGTTAAGTGAAAAAAAATAATAAAATTTTGGTGAATAATTTTTAAAGAAGAAGTAAGACATTCCTCTAGTCGGTCTCTCAGCTTCCAGAGAGCTGAAACGGATTGATTTTTGTCTTTGTAATCATAGTGCCTGGCACCTGGTAAGCAATTAATCAGTGCTTGTGGGTGGACTGATTCAAGGGAAAGGAGAAGACAACACCAATTGAATTTATATTGTGCCTGCTGTGTGCTGGAGGACAGCTCAGTGGGTAGAGCACAGGACCTGGAGTCGGGAAGGTCTGAGTTCGAATCTAGCCTCAGACACTTCCTAGCTACATGGGACTCTTGGGCAGGTCACTTACCCTCTTTCCCTCAGTTTCCTCATCTGTAAAGTGAGCTGGAGAAGGAAATGGCAAACCGCTCTAGCATCTCTGCCAAGAAGGTCGAAGCTGGGGTCACCGAAAAACGACCATATACCAGCGGCCGAGCACCACGTGCCATGCTTACAGATGGCATACGTTGCCCCGATTTTATAGGAGACTTGCCCAGGACCACACCGCTAGTCAGAAACCAGATTTGAACTTGTCTTCCTGCCATGGGGCCCAGTGCCCTGCCCATTGTGCCATCTGGCTACCAAGTGCCTAATGCCCATGTCCAATGCTTCATTCATAGTGCTTATTAATCACTAGCTCATTGGACAGCTTCCTTCCTGCCAATGAAAAAATTAGTTGCTGTCCTTGGTGCAGTCAGGCCTTCTCATCTCCTTGAAAATCACAGTGATTCACCCCGTTCATGGTTCAGCCCTTTCCCATATGTAGGCATTCGTTAGGGTTGGGGATCCAGGGATTCAGGCCCCTCAGAGATTGGAAGTCAGAGGTTTTTGGGAGATGGGGGTTGTCCAGCCCCTGTGGGGGGCCACTTGGGTGTTTTGGGGCTTTTCTGATCAGGGGGGCCCTCAGGGACTGAGATGTGTCTGTCATCCCCTCGGTCAGTCCTGGCTGGGTTCCTGTTTCCCATCTTAGCAGGCCTGGGTACAGGAGCTCATCTGGGCAGTGAGGTCCTTGCTACCACAGGACCTGGGCTGAGCCCAGCACTGACCAGAGTGGGAGGGCCTTCCTACACATTGTCACTGCTGTCTCAGGTTCCTTGCAGTAAGAGAGGAGGGCATGCTTGGCTTTCATCACAGATCCCACAGGTATGGTGGACAGGGTTTCTCAGAGCCCTGCATACTTCATTCAGAAAGTATTAATTAGGCACCTAGTAGATATCAGGCCCTGCTGGTATACAGACGAAAATGCTGTCACAGAGTTTCCATTCTGTGGGGAGGATACAGCATGTATGTGGGCGAACAAACACATAGCATATACAAAGCATATCCCCCAGCCTGGGATGGATCCAAGAGGATCCTCCTGCAGAAGGTGGCACCTGAGGGTTGGAAGCAGCAGAGGGGAGGCGGACCAGCGGTCCAGGTGGGGAGGATAACTTGTTTAAAGGCTTCGAGGCAGGAGTTTGTTTATGAGGTTGGTCAGAGTGCACGGGGCTGCAAGCCTGGACAAGGAGGCTGCAGCTTGTTTCAGGGCTAAGTGAAGGATCTTGGGTTTTGTTCTCTGGGGGATGGGGAGCCACGGAGCTTCTTGAGAAAGAGAGTCATCGATAGTAAGTGATGGTGAGATGGGCACACGGGTGAATCCTGGGACTGGTGGGTGGTCATTTTCCAGCCGAGAAGGTGGACAGATGTTCTCCTTGAGCTCTGAATCAACGCAGGGATGAGAAGAGACAGTCCAGTTCAGAGTTCCCTATGGGATTGAGAGAGATATTCCAGAACACAGATCTGGGGGGGAGGTCTTGGAAGCTGCTGGGAGGAGGAGGGAGGCTGGTGGGGAGAGGGCTGGGCTGCTGGGTATCTGAGGGGAGGGAGGTGTAGCAGTCACGAAAAGGCTGGAGGCAGCAGGGCAGGAGGCCAGGGACTCCCGTGTTACAGTTGGCAAGAGCCTGACTTCCTGACTTTTCTTGGCTGTGAGAAGAGCAGGGGGAGGACGAATAACTAAGTCTCTGAGAAAGAATGTGTCTGTGTTTGTGAGAGAGAAAGACAGAGAGAGAGAAAGAGAAGGAGGAAAGAAGGGGAGGGAGAGAGGAGAAAGAAGGGAAGGGAAGAGGGGGGAGGGAGAGAGGAGAAAGAAGGAGGAAAGAAGGGGAGGGAAGGGGGGAGGGAGAGAGAGGAGAAAGAGAAGGAGGAAAGAAGGGCAGGGAAGAGGGGGGAGAGAGAGAGGAGAAAGAGGAGGAAAGAAGGGGAGGGAAGGGGGGGAGGGAGAGAGGAGAAAGAAGGGGAGGGAAGAGGGGGGAGAGAGAGAAAGGGAGAAAGAGAAAGAGGAGGAAAGAAGCAGAGGGAAGGGGGGAGAGAGAAAAGGAGAGAGGAGAGACAGACAGGAGATAGAAGAGAGAGAAAAAGGGAAGGAGGAAAGAAGGGGAGGGAAGAGGGGGGAGAGAGAAAGAGAAGGAGGGAAGAGAGAGAGGAGAGACAGGAGATAGAAGAGAGAGAAAAAGGGAAGGAGAGTAGAAGGGGAGGAGAGAGAGAGAAAGGGGGAGATAGAGAAAGTGTGTGTGGGTGTGTTCGTGTTCTCTGACTGCTTGGTGTGGTTTATGTGTCCCTGTCCTTGGGTATATTCTTGTGTCTGTGTCTGTGGATGACTGTGTGTCTATGTGGACTACATGTGTGCAGCAGTCTCCTGTGAGGGTGCGTATTTGCCCCATTGTTGGTCAGTGTCTACAAGAAGCTGAGAGTTGGTGTGTAAGAGTGTGTGTGTGTGTGTGTGAGACCAGGGAGAGAAGAGTGTGTGAGCCTTGGCTGGCTGCCTTAGAGAACGTCGGGTGCTAAGCTTGGCTCCCCTTAATCCTTGGGTCAGGTGTCAATAATAATCGGGCAGCGTAGTTCCTCCAGTTAGTGTAGGCCAAGAATGTGGGTAGGCCAGAGGCCCTTTGTGGAGATGGGAGCTGGTGTCCTGTTTCTCCATCACTCCCTCCTGTGACCTCTCACACTTGAGTCCAGGGAAAATTCCAACCAAAGAGCTCTTGAGCTGTGAATTGCAACCTCAGGGCTCTCTGGTCCTGCCCCAAACTGAGGGCAGCCCAGGGTGTCCAGCTGGTATTGGCATTGAAGGTGAGTGTTCCTCCCATCAGATACCATCTGATTCCAAAACAGTTAGCCAAGTGCCAGGGATGGGATGCTGCCCGGAGGGAGCAGGTTGATCCCTGGGGCAGTGAGGGACCTGGGCGCATGTCTCAGGTTTGAAGAGTTGGAGATGGCCTGTCTTTCTTCCTGATGAGTGTGTGCAGAGAAACCTGGCCATCGGGCAGCCCTCCATCCTCCCAGGGGATGGATGGGGCAGGAGCTGGGAGATGAGGATGTTTACATAGAAAGAAGAAATTAAACACGGAAAAAACCATTCTCAACGGGCTATTCATGCCTTTCCAGGTCCTGGAAAGGGCTGTTGTTTTAACTCCATCTGGTGCGTGGCTTTCCAGGCCCCTCTGTCCTGCCTGGTTCTCAGAGCACTTCTCCAGCGACAATTAAAATGTTGACACCTGGCTTTGCCCATGCAGATTAGGGTCTGATTTTCAGTAATTATATGTTCCTGCCGACAGTCTAGAGCAATCTTACCTTCTGTGTGGGTATGATAACACTTATTAATTCAATAAAAGAAATCCATTCACAGGCAATTTTCAAATGGAACACCTTGGGTACATCTAGGAGCTGGCAGAGTAGTTCCTTCATTAGACCCCTGGTCTGGTGGCCCCCACTTAGAGCAATTGTGCTGTTTTAAGGCACTCATTAAGAACAGAGGTCAGGAGGCAGGCTGTTGCTGCTGCCCCTCTGTCTGGCCTGCTGCTGCTGGCACAGAGGAGCCATGTTACAGCAAAGGGAACCAGCCCACCTCCATGCGGGGTCTGGGTTCCAGCAGATGGATTGGACCTGTGTTGCTAATTAGGGGGGAAGTGGGGTGTGCAGTGCATTCGTAGGGCCGAGAGCAGACTGGCCCCCTTCCCAGGCAAGTGAGAGATGTTGCTTTCTCTGGATTTCTTCCTACCACCCACCTCTGCCTCCCCCTCCCCCACAAGCTAAGGCCCCGTGGGGCCAGATATTCATTCATTCATTTTTCGGACATTTGAAAGTACTTCCTACATTCAGGGATCTTTATTCTAGGCGTTCTCTAGAGGTGGGAGAGAAAACTTTATGCTGACTCTCTCCTCATGGGGGGGGAGGTCAGTGTGACAGAGTAAATTCACACGGTCTTGCACCCAGAGGCAGCCCTGGCTTCCCTTTCCCCATTTCATTCCATCACCTTCCCTCTGTTAATTACCTTCTGTTTATTCAGTGTAGATTTGCTTTGGTCTTATCTCTCTGCTTGGATTGGAATCTCCTGGAGGTCAGGGACTGGCTTTGGCCTCCTGTTGTATAGGCATTTAATAAATGTTTATTCATTGATTAGTTCTGTTAGAAATCCCAGCTCTGCCTCTTCGTAATCTTTGGCCAAGTCCCCTTCCCTCCTGCCACTGAGTTCACTAGACCATGTGATCTCTAAGGCCCCTTCCAGCCTGAAATCCTAGGACACCTGAAATAACTGGTAAGCCTAAGCCCAATGAGGCTGTCTCATCCAGGAAGCCCTTCTGGATTCACCCACAGTTAAATCACACACACACATTTTTTGTTGCACAATTCTCACGTGTGAGATATAGAATAAATATAAATATATAAAATATAGAATAAATCCTTATTTTGTAGGATTGGGTGTGATAGTTGTAAACAGGTAGCTGGTGAAGTGGTTAGAGCACTGTACTTGTAGTTAGCAAGACCTGAGTTCAAATCCAGCTTCACTCCCTGACTAACAGTGTGACTCTGGGCAAGGTACTCTGGCTGTTTCCTCATCTGTAAAATGGGGATAATAATAGCAGCCACTTCTCAGAGTTGTTATAAGGGTCACATGAGAGGATATTTGTAAAACATTTAGCATACTGCCTGGTATATAGCAGGTACACTGTCTTTTTCCCTCTCCCTCCCTCCATCCCTCTTCTTTCTATCTCCTCTCTGTCCCTCCTTCTCTGTCTCTGTGTGTCTGTCTGTCTCTCCCTCCCTTCTGTCTCCTCTCTCTGTCTCCCTCTCTCCCTCTCCCTCCCTCCTTCCCTGTCTCTCTATCTTGCTCCCTCCCTCTCTCTCCTCCCCTCTCTCCCTCTCCTCTCTCTTTGTCCCTGTCTCTCTCTCTCTTTCTCTTACTCTCTCTCCTCTTTCTCCCTTCCCCCTCCACTTCCTCCCTCTTATTTCTGTCTCTCCCCTCTCACTCTTTTTCTCTTCCAGTGTTTCCTCTTGTGTGTGTGTGTGTGTGTGTGTGTGTGTGTGTGTGTGTGTGTGTCCCCTTTCTAAGGACACAGCTAGTTAACCTGATGTATTTATCAGGATATCTCACTTGGAGTTCTGGTGTTGCCATTTTCTTAGCTTTGTGACCTTAGGTCATTAAAGCCTTTTTCAGACACTGAGCTGAATTTGGAGTCAGGGCACCTGGCTTCTCCCATGTGATCACTGACAGTTCACCTAACCATTCCAAGATGTGCTTTTCTCATCTGAAACAAGGAGGCTAGACCAGATGACCTCTCAGATTCCTTCCAGTTGGAAATCGATGGTTCTGTGACCTCCAAGTCCCTTCCAGCCTTCAATCTGTCAAACCCAGGACTCCCTGCATGAGAATCCCTGGGGCCTTGTTGCTTTGCTGGCTCCCATGTTTGCCCATGCCACCCTGCCTTGGCACAGCCTTACAGATAGAAATGCAGCTCCCTTCACATGTTGCTCTGGCCTGGTGCTGTCAAAGAACACACTGTTCTCAGCTGCATACCCAGGTCTCCAATTAGAGGAGGCTGGGGCTGGCGTTCCAGCTCTCTCCTCTCCTGCTTCCTGATGGGCATCTTTGTCTGGATGTCCTGGTTAGCATTTCACATTCACCACATTCCCAGCTCCCGGTGCCCCCAAGACTGCCCCGCCATGGAGTCTTCCTATGTCTAGTAATAGAACCACCATCTTCCTTCCTGGGCAATACGCCCTTGGTGCTTCCCTTTAGGGGTATTGCATACCCCCAACCAATCAGCTGTCAGAACTTAAGGGTGCCACCTTGACCATATTTCTTGTGTGCCTGATGTCTTTCCCAGTATCAGGAAGTAGTCTTTGGGGGGCCAAGTTTTGAATTAGGGTCCTGTGAACATACATACGCGCATATCACATTCTCACCTCTTTGGGAGTGGGGATCATTTCCTTCTTTATACCAGCACCCCCAGTGCCTAGTTCAGGGCTGGGGAACTTGTTCTATGAAGTGTGGATTCAGTCAGAGGGCCACGCTTGAGGACCAGAGGGCCACATGTGGCCTTGAGGCTGCAGGCTCCCCACCCCTGGCCTAGTTCATAATAAGCATTTAGTTAAGTACTTGATCAATTGATAGATAGAAACAGCTAGGTGTCACACTGGATAGAGTCCTAGGCCTGGAGTCAGGCAACCAGAGTTCAAATTTAGATTCAGACCCTCCCTACCCGTATGACCCTAGAGAAGTCACTCACTCTTTTTCTTCCTTAGTCTTCTTATCAGTAATAGCACCTATCTTCCAGGGCTGTTCTGGAGACCAAATAAAATGTTTGTAAAGCACTTGGCATAGGGTCTGGCGTATAGTAAGTGTTTACCAAATGTTTTCCTCATTGACTGCTGATAGTAGCAAACATTACTGGGGAGTAGGGAACCAAGGGTCAAGCCTAGTTCCTGGCTTTTTTATTAAATGCTTGCTCATTGATAATTGCCCACAGATTGACAGACTGGGCCATGGGGGCAGTGATTCTGGTGGGATTGGTGCTCTGAGCAGGGTAGCCGTCTTTGTGTAAGGCCTAGCCTCTACTGGGGGTAGGGGAGGGTACCCCCTAGGAGATTCTGTTTAAGGAGCAGGCCACAGGAAGTTTCGGACAGGGCCTTCTGGCTCCCAGGCCTTCCTCTGCTTGCTTTTTTTCTTGCTTATTTCCTATTTCAGCAGGAACAAAGAGGCTGGTTGAGGGCTGTTGGAAAGCCTGTTCTCAGGGAAATGGGATTTTACAAATGTGACATTTTCTTCTTGAACATAAAATTGGGCTTTTCACATAGCACTATTAGAGTATAGAGCTTTAATTATGCCCTAAATCCACTCCTTTAGCCCTGGGCTCACACGATTAGCGCAGAAGCCTCGCCAGGAGAGGCTGGGCGGGGCGACGTTTCCCCCCATGTGAAACTTCATACCGTACAAATTATTAAACGCAAACCTCAGGAGGAAGATTGTAATGAAAAATTCAGCATCCTCATCAAGCCGCCCGAGTTTGCCTCCTGACTCAATCCAGAAGGAAATAGGGCTGGGGCTGGAGGGGGAGGGGAGGAGTCCTGGAAGGACTGCCAACCAGTGGAGCAGCCACCGTGGCTGGGTAACGCTGGCTCTAGGAGACCTCTGTGCCCTAGGGCCAGCTCTCCCATCTGATGGGTCAGAGACCCTCCCTCCCTGCAGAGTCTGAGGCTGGGGGCCCCTAAGAGGAGCCCCCTGGAAGGACAGGACAGCAAGGGATGATCCATGTGGGCACCCCTTCTCACTTCTTGGATATCGGCATCAGGCTCACCCCCTTCTGAAGCCCAGTTGTGTGCCAGCCCAGGCTAGAAAATAAGCATGGACCAACCGGCAAGGTCACTTGTTTCTTGATATGGGGTCAGATGGGGAGGGGGGATCATCTGTATAAACAAAGGCCATTCCCATGCTTGAGATTAGATGATCCATTTGGTATGGGAGTGAGTGTCTCTGCTGCAGGTTGGCTGGATGCACGTGGTTGTGTGGTGTCCAAGCAGCGGTGTGTCTGTTTCCCTGGTACTTTTTTTTTTTTTTTTGCTTTTTGGAGGGGGGAGGGTAGGCAATTGGGGTTAAGTGACTTGCCCAAGGTCTCACAGCTAGAGAGGGGTGTGTGTGTGTGTGTGTGTGTGTGTGTGTTTTAAGTGTCTGAGGCCAGATTTGAACAAAGGTCCTCCTGACTCCAGGGCCACCTAGCCGCCCCCTTCCTCTCCTGGTACTTTTTGTCACTCTGCATATTGGGGGTGAACGTGCATTTCTCTTATTTGATCCCTGGGCAGTTGTACCTAGGGGAAGCTGAGTACATGATCCTAGATGACTCTGTGTCTTTGATGGGAGCAATGTGCTTGTAACACTGTGGGTCTGACCTTGTTACTACGTAGCTTTGGGTAGGACTGTCTCTGTAACTGTACCACACAGTAGGCACTCAGTAAATGCTCACAACTGAGTGTGAGGTTTGTAGGTGTTTCGGTGACTGTGTGGCTCTATAAACTTGTGTGCATGTGTTTCTCTCTGGGTGTTACTCTTGCCCACATGTAATCATGTCTCGGTGATCTTCTCAGATAGCATTTATCCTGAAGGAAGCTCCTCCCATCATGGATGCCCTGGGGGTGGGGACTGAGGCTGACCCTGGGATTTCATGCAAACCTCTTCATTCACACAGAGAGGGCTGCACCATCTCTGCAGCTTGTAGGGCTAGAAAACTGCTTGTTGATGGGCCTCCTAGGGTCAGAGCAGACAGATGGATTCCTAGGTGTCCTGGTTCTGAGGCCAGCTCATTGCCTCATGAACTGGAAATAGAAGGACAAAAAAAAAAATCAAACAGCCCCTTACCCTCAAGAAACTTCCATTCTATCAAGGGGAGACAGCATTTACATGTGTAAGTAGCTGGGGGCACCAGGGATGGAGTTTTGGACCCAGCGTCTCAGGAACACCTGAGTTCTCTTCATGACTCAGACACTGGCTAGTTTTGTGACCCTGGGCAAGTCACTTCACCAGTTACTTTGGTTTCCTCATCTATAAAAGGTGGGTATAATAGCACCTCCCTCCCACCCAGGCTAGTTGTGAAGATCAAACAACCTAATATCTGTAAATGCCTTAGCAAACCTCAAGGAGTAGCTACATTTATATTGTGTTTACTTCGTTCACCTCTGTGCTAAACGCTTCACAAATATCGTCTCATTTGAGCCTCACAGCAATCTGGGGAGACAGGTGCTATGTTATCCCCCTTTTACAGAGATGATTTGACTTGCCCAAGGTCACACAACTAGTATGCGCCTGAGGTCAGATTTGAACTCGAATCTTCCTGACTGCTGGCCCAGGGCATTATCTGCTATGCCACCTGACAGCCTATATAAATGCTAGCAGCTACATCATCCTGGTACCATTTGGCAAATCCCTTTTGAGGAGCTGGGATTATACATGTATGGTCTCATGTATGATTTTATGGTGTGGCATGTATGTGTGATAATGGTGTCTAGGAGTGAGTGTTTGTGTTCTCAGAAGATTTGGGGAGAAACTACTGCATTCAGCAGAGTCCCCAAACCCAGCAGTGATTCTAAGAGCCTGAGACAGATAGGCTGGGTTTCAGGAAGGATGTGTCTGGGGGTGATTTGGAGCTCACTGGCTTTCTGTAAATGTGAGAAAGGGACTGAAGGCAACTGCTCTGTTACATTGGAAGGGAAGGTACAGAAAGTCTGTCTGAAGCTGCCCTCTTGGCTCTCCTTTTCCTTCCTTGTCTTCCTTTTTTCCCTTCCTCTTCCATCGCCTTCCTCCGCCCTTCTTTCTGGCCTTCTCACTCCTCGCCCCCCTCCTGTGTTCTGCCATCCAGTGCCACTGGTCTCTTGGCTTCTCACACACAGTGCCTTTGCTCCTCATCTCTTCCTCCTGCCTTTCCAGTGTCCTTCATGTCCCAGATAAAATGCCACCTTCCACAATGAGGCCTTCCCCACCCCGTGAGGCCTAGTGCCTTCCCTCGGTTGCTTATCTCTGGTTTATCCTGTCTGTAGCTTTTTTGTGCTGGTTGTTTTTTATAACATCTCCCACATTCGACTGTGAGCTCCTTGAGGGGAGGAACTGTCCTTTGTCTGTGCATCCCCTGGGCTTAGCTCTGTGCCTGGTAGCACCATTACAGATGCCCTTACTGACTTTCCCTTTCCTCTTCCCCATCCCCAGCTCCTTCCCCTTCCTTTCCCCTTCCCTCCCCTTCCCCCTTCTCCATTCCCGTTGCCGGTGGCCTGGTCTGCTCAGACTGGTTGACTCTGCAAGCATAAAGCAGAGTGAAGGAGGGGAAGAGGGAGGGAGGCAGGAGCCGATGAGGAGACCAGATGGTGCCGGAATCCCCCGCGGATAGCCAGCTTGTATTTCAAACCCAAGCTCTGTTTCTCCCATTCACTCACCACAGGCTCTGACAGATCAGAAGGAACATTCTTAGCTTGATGCAACCAGATTCTCTTCTGGCTGAGACCGAAACATCTGGCCCCCAGCAGGGCCTCCTTCCAGAGAGCCAGGCAGGCGTGTGTGCACACATCTGGCCTGCTGAATGCTGCTGTGGCAGTGGCGGCTGTGATGGCAATGGCTGCGTTCCCTTGCGAACCCTGCCGCCATCCGCTTTGTTTGAGCCCAGACATTCGACTGAGGCCAAGCCCCATCTCAGGGCCTGGGGACCTCTGGGACGATCCTTCAAGCTAAGAACGATTTAGCCTCCTCCTGTGGGGACATGTGTCTAATAGAGTAGCATAGGGACTGGGCCAAGGCTGTCTGGCTCACGTGTAAGCACCTCCTTACCTGGATTTGGCCTTTCTAGAATCCTAGACTCAGACCTGGGAGGGACCAAGGCCCAGGGAGGTGAGGTCACTTGGCTGTGGAGGCAGCATTTGAGCTCAGCCTTAAAAGATGTACATCATAGATACCAAACTACACGAAGTGGTCACCAGACCCCTACAGTCTCCTCTGAGTGCTGGACTCTGTATCCTGAGGTTTAACACAATACCAAACCACACAGAAAGGGCTTAGCAAATGCTGCATTCATTCATTTATCCATCCAATCCCAGCCCTTCATTTTACAGTAGAAGAAATTAAATCCAAGAGAAAGAAAGGGACTTACCTGAAGGTCATCTGGAAACAGGATTTGAACTCAGGTTGTCCTTTCACTATAGAGGGCTGGCTAGCCATGGTGATCATATGGGGTCTGGTCTGACTCCTCCTTCAAAAACAAATCATGGCCAGAGAAAAGTCATTTACATCTCCCTATCCCACAGTGGGAGGCTCATGCCAAGGTCACATCAATGGGAGATGAATTCAGAATCAGCACTGAGGGGGAGGCAGTGTAGCCTAGTGGATAGAATAATGAGCTTGGATCCCAGAAGCCCCGGATTTAAGTCCCACTTCCAACCCTCTTTAGCTATCATCTGACCTCTGAGCCTCAGTTTCCTTCTCCGTAAAATTGGGAGCATGTGTGATAACACCTGTCCAGCCCACCTCCTGGAGCTCTTGTGAGGATCAGATAAGGCAAACTGCATACAAGGCCTTCCTTGTAAACCTCAGAGTAGAAAATAAATGTGAGCTCTCTCCGTAGTGTTATTGTAGTTCAGAGGCAAGGGATGGGACAAAGAGAACATTCCAGAACATCCTCACACGTCTGTGAGGGCAGAAGATGGGGGGTTCCAAAGCACAGGGGATGCTTGGGGAACATTCTAGAGGAGCGGGAATGCGTGCTCTCCCTCCCTTCCTCTCTCTGTTCTCTCTTTCTCTATCCCTCCTTCCCCCCTCCCTCCCCATCTCCCTCTCCCCCTCCCTCCCTTACCTCTCTCTCCCTCTCCCTTCCTCTCTCTCTCCCTCCCTCCTTCCCTCTCTCCTTCTCTTCTTCCTCTCTCCATTTCTCCCTCCCTCTCTGTTTTTCTCTCTCCCCCTCTCTCTGCTTTTCTCCCCCCCCCCCTTTCTTTTCCATAGATCTGTTGTCTCTTCAGTGCCTTCTGACTCCCTCCAACTGCACATACCACCATTCATGCTTTTCCATTCTTTACTTGAATCCTCCGTTGGAAGGTCCACTCTAAGCTTTCCTAGCTCTCCCTCAAGCACACTAGCCGTCTATCCTTTAACCCCTTTCTTTTGGAACCTGATCTGTCCATCTCTTCTCCCAGCCTGACTTCTGACTCTGATGAATGACATCATCTGTACCATCTCTCTGTAATTCATTTGTAATAAACACATTACACCTACTCACACCCACCGCACATTTAACCGTTGCCTTTTCTTTGACCTCAAACCTCAGAAGCTGTAGTATTCCTTAACTCACTGCCTTACTCTGTAACTAAAATATTATTGATGTCGAAGAGGTAGATCTTTGCTCTAAAGAGAAGCATGAGACCATTACATATACCAAGCAATTTCCCAGAGGCATCCTAGCTCACTCTCCTCCTCCTGTTTAATTCTGGGCTCAATTTTGGTTTTGTGTGTTTTGCCTATCTGCAATGCCCATTCACCCTCTTTTACCAATGAATCTGCTCCATGGCTTGGCCACCTAACCACATACCCTAATCTGAAGAAGTATTCTTCATCCACTTGGTTTTTCCTGTATGGATGATTAAACAGGTTCTACAGCATTCTGGGATGCAGTTAACACACTGGTTCATCAACAGGGACATTGGTAGGACCTCACCGTAGAGAATCATTCTTCCATTTGGTCTCCACACTGTCTACCTTCCATGATGGTGGTGATCAACTTTGGGAAACATGCCATTTTATGCCTGAATTGATGTTTACTATCAGAGGGTCATCAAATAAATTTATATCTGTTGTTTTGTCTTTTGAGTGCTATTGCTGCTGTTGCTGGTAATATCTGGTATTTCCTGTAATCCTTGCCTTTGCCTATCTTTTTTCTTTTGAATGAAATATAATAATAGCTGGCATTTATATTCTGTCCCAAGGTTTTTAAAGCTTTTTACATAGGTGAATTCATTTAGTACTTGCTATGACCCTGTGGGATAGGAGCTATTATCATCCCCATTTTGCAAATAAGGAAACTGAGGCCCAGGAGGATTGTGACTTGCCCAAGGTCACATAGTTGGTAAGTATCTGGGGCTGAATTGAAACCCAAGTTTTTGTGATGCTGAGTCTTAGATTCTACCACTGCTTATATAATTTTGATACAGACATGTTACCTGCATAATTTTGACACATGTGTTATAGTTTGTAAGGCACTGTTTTGCTATACCAAATCAAATGCTATTTTATGGTCAGCACATAATAAGCACAATGGAATCTTTTTCCCTGTGCTCCTTAGAGTTTATTGGGTGACCATACAGATGTGGTCACCCGTGCAGTCCTTGTGAACACCAGCCTCTTCCCTTCAAAGACCTTCATCAGACTAGCCCTGAATGCTTGAGTAGATACTGCCATAAAGATTCTGTCAAGGCAGGGCAGTTGGCATGGAAATATGTCATTAGCCGTGTTTTCTCAGTTGCTTCTTTGGTAGTTACACATAATCTGGTGTGTTTTTTTTTCCCCTCCAAAGTGATTGGTGTCTTCTCTTCTTTCAAGTCTCTTGAGGACCAGCCAGCCCTTCATCGATTGTGTTCTTCCCCTAAAGAAGGTCCTTTCTGTTTAACTGGTTCTAATCCAGTCTCTCCTCCCATCTTTCCTTTTGTGATTCCCGTTTCTACTTCCTTGTGCAAAACCCTGATGTTAGAGGCCAAGCATGGCTACTTCATTGTCATTAATAGTGAAGAAAGTGTGTTACAAGTCACCCCAGTTTAAATACCACTGTCATCTAGAACAGGGGCCTCTAGGTCCTCAAATGCGACCCTCTGACTGAATCCAAATTTCATGGGACAAATCCCCTTAATAAAAGGATTTGTTCTGTAAAACTTGGATTTAGTCAAAAGGCTGTACCCAAGGACCTAGAAGGCCACATGTGAAGTCGAGGTCACAGGTTCCCCACCCCTGATACACTGGACATACTATTTTGATGATCTAGCTGGGATTGACTTCTTGCCAGGCTATTTGTAAATTTATTTTCCCTTTTTCTGTTAAGAATCTTGAGTTAATACTGCTCAGTGACCTTCATAACCAATTTGTACAAATGAGTGAATGCAAAGGCATTTATTAAACACTTAACAGTATGCCAGGTTCTGAGTGATACAAATGTGCTGAGGATTCAAAAAGAAAAGGGGAAGACAGTGCCTGCCTTCATGGAGTTTCATGGAGTTTATCTTCTGACAGGGAGGAAATACAAACAAAGGGGCCATGGGATAAAGTGGGATGATTTAGACAGTTAATTCCATGATGCTTGGAACCAAGAGGTAGTAGATTAAAACACCTTTCAGTATTGATTTAACTGTGGCTCCAGACCTGGAAGTTAAGGAGGGTGATCCCAATGGGACATGTGAAGGCACAGGGATAGTAAGGGAGAGGATGCCCGGGCTGTCGAGTGAAACCTGGCTGGAGCCTTTGAGTGTAGTAGGCCTCAAGCAGTCAGAGTAATGGCTCTGCAGCCAAAGTTCTGAATCTGATAAAGGTCTAAATCTGTTGCCCTCGATGATCATCTCTCTCCACCTGGAAAAGAGATCAAGTGTTTGATGGATGAGACATTCCAGGCTGTTTTGGTGATTGATCTACGTTGGTCACTGGTGATATTTCAGCAGAACAGTTTTTTTTTTTTTTGCCAGTTTTTAATGTCAACAGTTTATTTAAATAGTTCGGGTTGGAATTGGAGTTGCACCAGTGAAGTTCCATCTTTTCTTTTCATTTTTATTATTCATGCTTTTGTATTGATTTTCATCTTTTCTTTTACAAGTCAGTAGTCCTATTTCAGAGATGATGCTTGCATTGGTAAATGGTCATTCTCTGTCGATTCAATCACTTTCATTTTTGTTATAATAATAATGATAATAACAATAGCTAGTGTTTGTGTAACACCGACTGTGTACCAGGCACTGTCCTAAGTGCTTTATAAATATTACCTCATCTGACCTTCATGATAACCTTTCGAGGGAGGTGCTTTATTACCCCTATTTTATGACTGAGGAAACTGAGGCAAAGATAGGTTAAAGGACATGTCCAGGGTCCTAGTCAGATTTGAACTGAAGTGCTCCTGACTCCGGGCTTAACACTCAATCTTTTGTACCACCAGATGCCTAGAAGGACCACATGCATCAATTAACACAAAATTTGATTTTTTTTCGAGTTTTCTTAAATTCTGGGCCTTCTTTTGTCATAGGATCACAGAACTGGAGGAGGAAGGAACCTCAGAGGCCATTTAGTACAAGTACCTCATTTTGTAGATGAGGAAACTGAGGCCCAGGTGAGGTCAAGTGACTTGTTCTTGATCACACAGCTAATTGGTATCTAAGGCAGGATTTGAAATTAAGGTCCTCTGACTCCAGTGCCTGTGACCATTGTCAAAGCCAGTGGACTATATCAGCAAGGGGCCAGTCTACTGGTGAAAAGCTTTGCTGTCCTTAGGTAGCTTACTACTCAGGAATCAGAGATAACCTGTTACTGTGATAGGGATCAAAGCCTTCCAGCTTGGGTGGACCCGCCAGAACTTGAGTCATCTCGTTATAGCCTTCAGGAACCTACAGCTTCCCCCGTGCCTCAATGAGACGTCTTAGTGGGATTTAGAAACCTAACAGGCAATTCATGATAATAATAACCAGAATTAAATAGAGCTTGCCGTATGCCAGGCACTGTGCTCGGTGCTTTACAAATACTGTCTCTTGATCCTCGAAACAATCCTGGGAGGTAAGTGCTGTTGTTATATCCATTTCACAGATATGGAAACTGAGGCCCAGGGGAGTTCATTGCCCGGGATCACACAGCTAGTGTCTGAGGCTGGATCTGAAGTTGGGTCTTACTGACTCCAGGCCTAGGGCCCTATCCACTTGTATCACCTAGCTTCCGATAAATTTATTTAGTGGAATTGATACAAAATAGTAAAAAGGCCTTCCCCTCTCCTAGAAAACTCAATTTGTAGGAAGGGATGAACCTTCCGGATTTAGGTGGACTCAGTTTGACCAGTACCGTGCGCTCTCCCTCCACTGGCATGTACCATAATCTCGCCATTCCCTCCCATTGCATGTGGTTCTTTTCCATGTCTTTTCTCAAAGAAGGTCCACCCAGATTGTCAGTTTCTCTTAACATTTTATGAATAAATGTTGCCTAGTTCAGAGTGGCCATCTTCTCCTTTGGGTATCAGCCCATCCCCTTTACCCCTGCTTGCATGGTGTCCTTTGCCAACTCCCAATTGAATGAAACCTCAGGGACCATCTAGGCCATCCTTGGTCTGGACAAGAACACTGATTCCCACAGCAGTTCATCCAGTCTTTGCTTGAAAGGCCTCTGGTGACCTGTCTTGAGACCACTCTTTCTCCTTTTGAATAGCAGCAATGACTGGAAGCTTTCCCTGAATATCAAGCCCCAGTCTGCCTCTTTGTTCCTTTCACCCCTTGTTCTTGGTTCTGCCCCTTGAGGCCAAGACTCAGTGACAACTTTCATGTCCACCCTTTTCTAGGTTAACCATTCTGAATGCCCTAAACTTGTTCTTATGTGGCATGATGTGAAAGATCCTTCAGCCTCTTGGTCACTGCCTATCCCTCCCTCCATTGCCACATGGGGAGCTGAATGCTTTGCTGCAGGTGTGGTATGATCAAGGCTGAGCACAGCCAGATTATCACTGTCTTTGTCTTGGCCCCACTTCTTGTTTGGATGTATCCTAAGATGGCGTTTCTATGCCGTCTTATCACCCTGTTGACAAGCATCAAGTTTGCAGTGTGCTAAAAATCCCCCTCCCTATCCTTTCTGCAGATGAATTTACATATAACCACATAACCCCAATACTACACTTGCAGAATTTAGGTTTTTAACCCAAGAATGTAAGAAGGCTTGATATTTCATTTCATCTTACTAGCTTTATCCCAATAGCTCTATTCTAGCCTATTGAGGCTTCTTGGAGAAGGGCTCACCTAAACTGGTCTTTGAATAGAGAGAAGAATTTCGACAGATAAGGACATTTCAGACATGGTGTGTGTCCCTGTGAACAAAGATACAGAAACAAGAGAGGTGGATGGAAACTAGTTCATTTTGACTTGGAGTGGAGAGAGACTAGTAGTTGGTAGACACATTGTGTTAGTAATAGTCCACACATGAGGTGATAAGGGCCTGCCCAAGAGTGGTACCAGTGTCAGAGGAAAGAAGGGGAGTGTAGGAAGGATATTGGGAAGGTCAAGTCAATTGGTCTTGACAGCAGATTGGATGGGTGTGTGTTTGTGTATGGGGGTGTCAAATAGAGTGTGGTGTTGAGAATGATGCCTAGCTTATGAGTCTGGAGTACTGGGTACATGGTAGTCTACAGTAAGGTAGGTTATTAATTTAATAAGCACTTAAGGTGTAACAGACACTGTTAGGTGCTATGGATGCTGAGAAAATATTAAGCAGTAACTGCCCCTCAAGATGTTTATACTCTTATTAGGGAGACTTATAGAACGATAAATGAAGCCAGTACTAGGTGACAGAGTCTGGAAAAATAGGCTGGAGCCAGTCTGGGAGGAAGCGGGACTCAAATGCCTTGACGAATTTGTATTTTATCCTATAGATGTTGCATTAGATTCAGAACTAGAAAGGGAACTGAGAGTTCATCTAGTCTGACTGTCTCATTTTGTGGGTAAGAAAATGGAGTCCTTGAGAGGTTAGGTGACTTACTTGCCCATGGTAACAGAGCAAAGTGAGATTCAAACCTAGGAGGGCCTGCACCTTGAACAACCTATCAGCACCCTTTCTAGTCTAGTCAGCTCTAGTCCACATCCATTGTCTGAGCTCCATTGCAGCATGTGGATTTGGGGCTGGGTCTTGGAAATGAGAAATCCATCAATTTAAACCCTTTCCTTGGCCAAGATTCTAAGACACAGGGCTTGCTAACTGTTGTGGGTACATAGTTTTGGTAAGAGGAGCAGATACCGACTAGGGCCACATCTACCAGCACTGTGGACCTGGACCAGAGACAAAGAACCTCACATCCTGACCCTCCATGTCGTCATCCACAAATCCCTACTCACAACAAGCTTCTTTCCTTCCATGCTAAAACTCAGTAAAATGAATCAGGGAAGGAAAAAAAAGATTGTGGAGGAGGCCAAGCAAAGAAAATCAAATTGCAGTGTGTGAAGTGATTTCAGAAGGGGCCTGGGGAATTCGTGGTCTCCAGACTGCCAAGTTAGAGCAAGTATAAAATCTACAAACAAGCCGGAGATCTGTCCCGGCTGATCTCATTATGAGGCCTGCTTGGGATAGATAAATCCTGTTAGAGTGTGTGAAGGGCTGGATTTCCAGGGAAAAACTCCCAAGTAACATGTTAAGCTCATTTCGGCCTTGTTTTGATACATGGGCGTTTTCAGGTTTAAAGGGAAAACGTTTGTTTGGTCTTCAGCAGAACCAGAGGCAGTGTGATGGCAGGGTGCCCTCTTGTTCTGGAAACAGATGGTTACAGTTTCAGATCTTGAGTCACTGGAGGTGATGAGAAGGTGCTGGGGCCTCTCCCTTGGTTAGCCCCAGTGCACCTTCCCACCCAGGGCTGGTCCTTTCACCAGTCAGGCCTGCGCTTCCTCTCCTCTCCTCCGCCTGCAGTACAGTCAGGTCTTCCCTTCCCTGATAGGGCCTTGCTTCTTTGATAGGGCGTTCTTTTCCCTGGCCATGCATTCCCTCCTTTAATTGGCCTTCTCTCCCCTGGCTGTGCTGCTTTGCACCTACCAAGACCAGGCCTTTGCTTTGCCAACTTAGCCTTCCCATCCTTTCTTCCTTCCTTGGCTTGACCTCCCCAGCCTAATAATAAATAACAGTAACTAGCGTGCATGTAGTGTCTTCAGGTTTGCAAAGCACTGTACACATTTGGTATCTCGTTTAATCTTGATAACAATCCTAAGAGGAAGTGCTGTTATTATCTATTTTACAGGCATCTTGGGACTCAGTGTTCTGCCAATGGTCACAGAGCTAGTTAGTGCTTGAGGGGGGATTTGAACTCAGTTCTTACTGCCCCCAAGGCCAGGACTCCATCCACTCTGCCTTCTCCTCCCGCTAGGCCTTTGGTCCTTCAGTCTTATGCCCTTCTCGTAACAGGATTCTCTGCTTCTCTAACCCAGATTATGCTCTCTGCTCCACAACCTCACTCCCCTTCTGTCTCTCCTAGCCCATTGTTCCCGGCTAAGCTCAGTGTGCCAGCTTTTATATCCCAAACTCACCAACCTGACCTCTCTCTCCCAAACTTTTTGCCCAGGATTCTGTCTCAGACTCTTCACACCAGCCTCTCTGAGTCGTGGGCTGGCTCTTCTGGGTGCAGAAGGAGTCAGACCCCTGGTGTAGCTGGGGCAGCCAGGTCAGGCCATCGCGGAGGATCTGAGCTTGCACCTGTTGAGGACAGACCATCAGGTCAGACTGGACCAGCCTGAATCAGGAAGGTCTGAATTCTCTGTCCTCCCCAGAGCTGAGGGCCGGGGATCAGGACGTGGATGGGGGCAGGAGGGAGCCTAATGCCCATGTCCATTAGTCTTCCTGCAGTGAGCCCTTCCTTAGGTCCATGTGGCCCAAGGAGACAGCACAGTTCAGTGGAAAGAATGCCCCATTTAGAATTCAGAGACCTGGTCCAAGTTATAACTCCCCCTTCTCCGCCCCCCCCCCCCCGCCCAATTTATTGCTACCTGTGTGACCTTGGGCGGGTCACTTAATCCATCTGCCCTTGGTTTCTTCATCTTTAACAATTAGGGTGTTGAACTGGATGAGACCCTTCCTGTAGTAAATCATATGAACCTGTGATTCCCAGTTCCAGCCCCATCGTGGTACAGAGTTAGAGTATCTGGACTTAATTCCTGGATTTTTTCACTACTCGTTATATGACCTGAGGCAAGTAATTTCTTCCTCCTCTGCCTCCGATTCCTCACCTATCATAAGGAGATTGAGGTAGTCAGTCCCTTTCAGCTTGTTTCTCCCATGAACTCCAAAGAGTGCTTATCACCCTTTCTTACGGTCTGGCTGTGTCTGGGCTCCTAAGAGGGGTTGGCCCCTGCTGCCAGCCACCCCCTCCTCAAAGAAAGAACTCAGAAGGAAGAAGAAATGTTTCCTGACCACACGAACCAAGCTTGCTATGGCTTTAAGAGCTCGGACTGGGAAGGATGGCCCCGGAAAAGCACCCACTCCCCACTCCCCACTCCCCACTCCCCATCCGCTTGCTACAGCAGCTGTAGCTTCCGATCTCCTGGAAAATGAAGGCAGATGATTCAATTTGGCCTGTGCTCAGAGCATGCTTCCCCGTGCTCCTATGTGTGTGCTCGAGATAATGAACAAACCCATCGCGCTGGCTGCCCAGGGGCCTCCCCGGAGGAGGCACTGTGCTTTGCTGGGTTAATGGGGGTGAGGGTCGCCCTGGAGCTCAGCACCTTTCAAAACAGCTTAAGAAAAGAATTTGTCTCCCCTGGCCCTTGGGCTCCGCTCCCTGCCCACTCAGACGGGAGTTCTTGATAAATCCAAGTGTGTTTATTAGTAATGAGCAAGGGCCAGGCCTGCCAGGAGGGCTTCTGGGGCTGCGGGAATACCTCAGCTCTGCTCAGGGAACATTTCTCTCCCTTTCCTCTTTCCCCTCTCAGAATCCTCCTGTCTCTGGAGCTAGGGCCTTACCTGAGACCAAGTGAGACACGAGTGGGCCGAGGTGTAGGCAGTGGGCCAGAGGATCCCTCTGCCTGTTAGTGGTTTTTAATTGTACTGCATCCTGGCCTGCGCACTGTAGGGTGATGGATAGGGGCCTTCTGGTTTGATCCATACCTAAACAGGAATTCCCTAGAGGATCATGGGTTTATAGATGGAAGGGACCTTTGAGGTCATTGCCTCCAACCCCCTTCATTTTACAGTGGAGGAAATGAAGGTTCATGAGTAATTAAAGTGCCTCAACCATAATCACCAGGGTGATCCTCAAAGGCCTCCCCACCACCTTGCAAGGCAGCCCCACCCATCTCACCTTAGCACAACTATAATAGAAACAATAGCGTGTATTTCTGCCACATGTTAAGATTTGTAACGCTCTTTGCAAATAGGATCTCACTTGATCCTCACAACACCCCTGGGAGATGGGGGCAACTATGATCCCCATTTTACAGATGAGGAAACTGAGGCTGAGAGCAATTAAGTCAGTTGTCCAGGGTTATATACAGGATTTGAACTCAGATCTTTGTCACTCTAAGCCCGGCAGTCTGTCCTCTAACTTTTGATTAAATGAGGAAGCTTTTCCTAACTTCATGCCCAAGTTTGGCCTCTCTGTTACACTCTGCCCCGTTGTAGTTCTCATCACTAGCACCAAGCAGAATGAGGTTAATCCTTCTTCCATGTGCAGGCCTTCAAATCACTTAGATTCTTACTAAGAGGTAGGACTGGAACCTGGGTCTTCTGATCCTCCCATCCAAGACTCCTGCCATTCCCCCATCGGGTCCCGGGATGCTGGGTCCTCGAGGGAATCTCTCAGTGGAGGCTTCACCAAAGCATAAGCCCCAACCAGATGCCAGAGGAAAAGCTGTGGGTGCCAACGAGGACACAGCCTGGTGTGGGGGGCACGTGTCAGCCAGCTAAGTGCATTCCACCACCTTAGTGCCTTGGCCTTACCTTGGCACCCCCCAGGGAGGCAGGGCAGGTGCTATTTCTCCACTTTTAACAAATGAAGATACGGAGGCTGGGTGAGAATGACTTCCCAAGGTCCCCTCACAAGGGATCTGCAGAGCGAGGAGTAAAGGGGGGTCTCAAGCCTCCATGATTCTCTCTAGTGATAGGGATGGGTTCATGGAGATGTGTTCATTTGTTCAAATAGCATTTATTAAGCACTTGCTACATACAGGACAATAGAGATGCAAAGAGAAAAGTAAACCAGGCCTTAACCTCATCCTTGAAGGAAGCTAGCGTCCGAGGTGAGGAAGGAGGGGTATCCCAGGAGAAGGAGAAAGCCACCATGTGCAGGGGGAGGTAGGACATTGTGGTCAGGAGCATTCGTTAGGGATATAATGGCACTGGGCCCCAACCCCACTGGGAAGGGCATTCAAAGTCAACAGCATCCCCACTGGATCCTGGAGAAAGCTGGGAACCACTCAGTTCCATGCTCTCATGTGTACTTGCCTTTTGCCATGTGGTTTTCTTGTAGTGGAGTGTGAGGTCTTAGAGAGTAAGGACTGTTTCAGTTTTTAATATCTGTATCCCCAGCACCGAAACTGGCCCATAAAAGGCACTTGATAAATGCTTGCTGAAGGGTTGAAATAAATAAAGGGTGGTGCAGTACATGGGCACTGAGTGGGGCTCAAGCTTGCAGCTTCATCCTCAGGACTTGGCAAGGCCAGAGCTGGCCCAGGCCCAGCCCTGAGGCTCCCTGAGAGGCCTAGGTTTGGGGGGCTGGACAGGGGCAGCCTCTCTGTGCCTTAGCCTTTCTTTGTAAGGGCTTTCACACCTGGCCAGCCCCTCCCTCTCCGTCCTGGGTCTTTCCCCAGTTAGCATGGTGCTGTGGACTGAACTGAGAATATTCCAGGCTCAAGAGGGAGGCCAGGAAATCTTCTATTCCCATGGAAACCCTGCCACCTTAGGGAATTGATCTGTCTGACATAGGATCTTGGGGCTTAGTTCCTGATCCATTTGCTAATCCCCTAACCTGTCATAGCCTCCAGGGAGCCCCCTCACCTGGCTTACCAGGATGATTACTAATGTATTAAAGTAGCTTGATTTGGGGGCACTATTGGGGATCAATGCTGAGCTCCTGCAGATGTGCAATACCTGGCAGGTGGGTGGTTGGCCCTCAAGGCTCTGAGAGAGTCCTGGAGGAGTCTGGGGATACCAGAAGTGGGGGCCCCAGGAAAAAGGTGAAATCACTACTTTTATCTCAGTCAGGTGAGAGGATGAGACTAGTGGATTGCTAAGGGCCCTCCCAGCCCTGACATCCTGTGTTCTAAGGGCCCTCCCAGCTCTGACATCCTGTGTTCTAAGGGCCCTCCCAGCTCTGACATCCTGGGTTCTAAGGGCCTTCCCAGCTCTGACATTCTGTGTTCTAAGGGCCCTCCCAGCTCTGACATTCTGGGTTCTAAGGGCCCTCCCAGCTCTGACATCCTGGGTTCTAAGGGCCCTCCCAGGCCTGACATCCTGTGTTCTAAGGCCTTCTCAGCTCTGACATTCTGTGAGTCTGTGACTCCAGTTCTAGGAATAATCCATCCTTCCAAGGAAAGCCTTAAGAGTGCTTGGGAATCTCCAGGGGGCGTGTCCGGGACAGCCCTTAGGCTAATGACCACGTGTTCTAAGGTGGAAGGTCCAGTGGCTGGGGCTCATTTGGATGATTCGGACCCAGAGTCTGACCAAGTAGCTGTGGAACCAGGTGGGATCGCCTCCACTCTTTGCACCATCAAAGAACTGGTATTTGTGGGACTAAACAGCACTGATTTCCCAGGGGTAGATGTTCAGGGCAAGGTCCAGGTGGTCATGGAAACCACTGTGACCCCATGGTCTTCTCTGCTTCTTTCCCTTCCTTTCCTCTTAGTTCTATGATTTCTTCTTCCCTTACCTCCTATAAGTATACATCTCCTCCCTTTAGAGGCAGCAGGGTGGCAAGACAGAGTACTAGGCATGGAGTCAGGAAGACCCGAGTTCAAATGTGGCCTCAGACACTTACCAACCATGTGACCCTGGGCAAGTCACTTCACCCTATTTGCCTCAGTTTCCTCATCTGTAAAATAGGGATAATAAGATTGTTGAATCCTGGCCTCCTGAGGGGAGAAAGGCATCTGCACCTAAGGGATAGTGTCATCCGTGACTTCCCACTGGTCTGTCAAAGCCTAAAATAGCATGGGTGTGGGTATGGATGTGTGGGTGTTAGGGGCACTATTTTGGCCTGTGGTGTTTCTACAGAGTTTAGATAAAGCTTAGGACTGGTCTCCCTGAGGCTCACAGCTTAATGGGGGTGGGATGCAGGTAACATTTGGGAGGCACTGATAATATTGGTGTAAGACCCAGGGGGATGATGATGTTGCCTGCACCTCCCCCTTGAGAGATGTAGGTGCCATTTTGGGAGGGAATGGGATAAAGGAGATAGGTTTTCTGATCAACCTCCTTCCCAATGGGGTCTTGGGGAAAATGTGTTAGTGGCGCCGACAGAGGGTGGATGGCTCCAACCCAGAATGTGCCCATTTTAATTGAGAGGGAGGATCTCTCAAAGAGTTCATTAATGGAGCCCCTCTTCTATTAGGGAGCACAGCTGCCCTGGGGGAAGCACATGGGGGGACCATCAGAGCTGGGGGAGATCATGATTCTAACTTCCTGCGGTAGAATGTGGCTGGCAGACCACAGCAATAAAGAGAGTCTCTTCTCATCCTAAGTCCATATGACTTTCACACCAGATTGACAAGAATTCAGAGGGGCCGAGGTCTGGCTGTGGCTCGGCTTTTAGGATCCGAAAGACTCTGGGAGGAGAGTGCTGGAGGACGTAGGGAAGCAGCCCGGCCACCCAGGCTGCTGCAGTGGAGAGGCTGAGCACACTTGGGATCAGGAGAAGCCTGGGTTCAGATCCCACCTTGTGTGCTCACCCGCTGAGCGCAGGCCAGTGATTCCTTCTCAGACCTTCAGTCTCCTCATCTGTTAAAAAAAAAGGCAGCTCCTTATCAATCTGTTAGGAGGGTCCGGCGGAATAACAGGCACAGAATGCTTTACTGACCCTCTTGTCTCCCTGGGAGATTGAGGCCCAGAGAATCAGTCAGTCAGTAGACATTTATCAGGCACCTACTATCCGCGCTTAGAGTTGGAGCAGCAGATAGAGCACTGGGCCTGGAGCCAGGAAGATCAGTTCAAATCCAACCTCAGACATTTACTGACTGTGTGACCCTGGGTAAGTCACTTTACCCTGTCTGCCCCAGTTTCCTCATCTCTAAAAGGAGCGGGAGGAGGGAATGGCAGATCACTGTGGTATCTCTGCCAAGAAAAACCCCAAAGAGAGTTCACCAGGAGTTGGGCATGACTGACCCTAAATCATGTATCCCTGCTGAGAGTCAGGGCTGGGAGTGTGTCATCAGTCAGTCAGTCAGTACACATTTCTTAGGCACCTACCATGTGCCTGCTTGGGAGATCTGGGCTGGGAGCACATCATCAGTGTTATTAAGTACATGTTTTAAAGATTTGGGTTGGGAGTAAGTAATCAGTCAGTAAACATTTATTAAATGCCTGCTGTGTACCAGGCACTATGCTAAGCAAGAATAGGAAAGGGAATAAACCAATAGCAAAGACAGTTCCTGCGCTTAAGGAGCTTGCAGTCTAATGGAAAGGGGCAGCACACCAGGGAGTCCTGCTGATGGAAAGTGGAGTCACCTGGAACAATTGTGAATCCTGTTCATTGAAAGTAGGGAGATCTGTAAGTCATGAGGGACATGGTAACAGGTTTCAAGTCTTTGAAGGGCTAACGTAGTCCAAGAGGGTGGACCTGGAAGCAAAGGGTGGGTGATGCCAGGAGATGGCAATGCGCATTATTAAGCACCTGTTGTATGCCAGCCCTGACTTAAGCACTGTGGACACACAGAGGTACAGATGATGGTCCCTGCTCTCAGGGAGCCCACGGAATGATGGGGAGACAACATGCCAGCAGCTAGGGGGTCCTGATGGTGTCATAGGAAGTAGAGAAGCAGTGGGCAGGACCTTCTGGTCTTCAGGCTGGCTGACCACTGGTTAGGAATGCTTCTTGGTTCAGGTACCTAGGCTAAGCTAGAAGGCCCCCTGAAGTCCAGCTCCCCCGAATCTGAAACTGCCCAGGTAGGGAACCTGGACCTCGAGGTCACTTGTGGCCCTCTGGGTCCTCAAGTGCAACCTTTGGGGCCAAACTTCACAGAACCAATAGTTTGTATTCTGTCAGAGGGCTGAACTTGAGGTCCTAGAGGGCCGTGTGTGGCCTCCAGGCCGTAGGCTCCCCCCCTCCCCTGTAGGGAATGATTATAATATGTTCGAGGGCCCCTAGTGTAGTTATGGGAAGCAAAGGAAGTCCGGAGGAGCATGGCACACCTGTAGAAGGCCAGGGGAGTATGTGTCCGCGATGCCCGTTACTGCTCCAGTGATGATCATTGTTGTTTGGGGAGGGGAAATGGTGCCTTTCCACTGGGCTGTAAGGGTGCCTGCTCCCGGCCTCAACATTTCTCATTCCCACACGGACCTGTGCCAGCCTGTGTTCTGTGCACTCGACCCATCTCCTTCCAGCTCTTCCCTGCTGCCCTCCCACCTTGAAGGGGACCACCTAGCCAGAGACGGCCCAGCTGCCAAATGCCACATACCTGCTAGCCCCTGGTGTGAAAGCAGAGGACTCAAAAAGGTGTCATAGGTCTGGCCAGCACCCGGTATTGAAGTGAACTTAAGATGTGAAGACAAGGACAGTTCCCTTGATGAGCAGCATCTGGAGTGGGCGGAGGGTCAGTCAGCTGGCTCTTTGGCATCTGGAAATGGCCATATTGACTCTTTTTTGGGGGGTGGGGAGCTACTTAACAGTGTTCTAGGCCATCACATTAACTATGTTATATTGTTTTTGCTAAACTTTTTAAACTTGTTTCAGAAATTTTACGAACTTTGTATTTGACACTCTGTCCTAAGCGTCTCTATAAGCCGGTTAAGAGAAAGTGCCAGCCTGAATTAATAGAGGGAGTTTTCTCTCCTGGAAGTTCCTCAAACCAGTAAATCAAAGGACTGGCCCCAATCTCCTGTCAAGATTCTTTAAAAAAAAAAAACTGATGATCTTTCCAAAGGAGAAAAATATCATTTTTGTTTTCCAGTGTTTCCTTCCCTGACCCTTTCCTTTCCTTCTAGTCTTGAGTAAACTCAATATACTTACTGCCCAAGTCCAGAAAGGAAGGCCACTTTTTACATCTATGTATGTTTAAAGGAACAAGGCCTGCCCCACCCACATAATGGTCAGAGGTTCCTTTGACTAGGGAACCCCAAATGTTCCCCTTAAAGAGTTAACGTCCCCTCCCCACACACACTTCTCCCCACCCACATACCCATGCACAGGTATCTGTCTAGGCACCAGAGGCAAGGTACCAGTCTGAGAAGTAGGATGGAAGGTGAGGCCGTAGTTGTAAAAGTCTCTTCTCCTTGTCCTCCAGATGAAGGTCCCATCAAGCAAGAGTGGCAGCAGGAACAGTGAAGAGGACAGTGTTCGAGAAGCCACCAGCTCCCAGTGGAGTAGCTCCAGGGACCAGCTCAGTGATGTAAGTACCTGCCACCCTGGGCTCTCCCAGGGCCCCTCGAGGCTGGCATGTTTCTGGGGCTTGAGTGCCCATCAGTGAGTGGGCCAGAGCCCCGGAGATGGCTCCCGGGAGAGGGGAAAAAAGGGCTGCTGAGAACTTCCAAAAAGAGTGAAGATATTGTTTCCCCTCTGGCCTCTCTCTGTCTCAGGGATGGGGGTGGTACCCTGGCACCCAAGGAAGAAGAGAGCCGGTCACTAGGGGAGCATGCCGTGTGCCTGGAGAAGTCACCAGCAGGGCTGCCAGCTCATTCCACGTGCAGGCTTGTGTGTGTGTGTGTTAGCAATTAGCATTTTGCCTTCATTAAAACATGATTTTTTACTAATTAGGCCCTTTCCCGTTAGGAGGGATTTAAATGGAGAACAATAATCAAACATTGGCACGAGCATGTCTGAAATATTAAATTTAACATTTCAATGGCGAGCCGTGGCAATCCCTGGGCGCGAGGTTTTCATGTTGAGTTCTATTAATGTGAAATATGCTTCATAACTAAAACCTGTCACAGGAACTGGCTCTCGGCAGCCAAATCCAATTGGACAGTTAATTTAGCTTTCAAATTGAAAACATCACCTCGCTCAGGATGCTGTGGCCGGCCTGGGAGGGAAGAGTGGGGTGGGGCTGGAGGCCAGGAGGAGGGAGGCCGGCTGGGGCTCTGGCCTCTTCCAGGCCTGATGTATTTGCTATTAGAGCCTACGGAGCCCCCTCCTTGAGAGAGGGAGGGAGGAGAGGGAGACGTGGAAATGGCCCCCACAAATGTGTTTAAAAGCTGAAAGTATTTATTAAAAATGTCAGCAGAAAAGTGCTTCTGGCAGATTAAAGTGGGATTCAGGCTGACAGCCTGACAGGGAATGTGATGGGGAAAAATTCTCTCTCCATGTGTGGAGCCTTGAATGGGGCTTTGTAAACAACCCACGCAGAGGCAAGGAGGATGGGAGGCTCCATTCCCAGCAGCAGAGAAAGGGAGGATGGGAAGATGAGAGGCCCCTTCCCCAGCAGCAGAGGCACTGGGGAGGTTGGGAGGCCCCCTCCCCAGCAGCAGAGGCACTGAGGGAGGATGGGAGGCCCCTTCCCCAGCAGCAGAGGCACTGAGGGAGGAGGCCAGGTGACCCCCAGACTGTGACTTGGGCAGGGGGTAGGTTTGGGGCCTGAAGCCACTGTGAAACACTGATGCTTATTCATTCAGTCTGTGGAAGGAAATAGTTTGGGAACCGTGGCCAAGCCCTCTATCCCCAGCTCTGAGGCAGCTCCAGGCTGCAGAGGCCAGTTAGGCCATCAACAAGCAGTTATGATCACTGACTCTGGCCAGATTCTAGGCTAAGTGCTGCAGAGATAATAGCAATGAGAGTATTCTACTGTTTGCAGAGCAGTAAGCTTTGTCAAGTACCTACTATGTGCCAGCCATTGCCCTAAACACTGAGGAAACAAAAAAGGCAAAAACAGTGCCTTTCCTCGGGGCGCTCACAATTAAATACTACCTCAGTTATCTTTAGGATAACGCTGAGGTAGGTTTACAGATGAGGAAACTGAGGTGGAACTCACAGCCAGTAAGTGTCAGAGATACCAACTCCAAAGCGTACCCTCTATCCAACATCCAGATATTGGAAATGGTTAATAATCATCTATTAAATTCAAGGACAAAAAGGAAAAGACTATCCCTGCCCTCAAGAAGCTTACATTCTGCGGGCCTCCTAAGCCCCGCCAGCAGCCCTGTGGGCCTTTCTCTAGGGCCTGCCGTCTGGTCCGCAGGCCCTTGGCCTCTCCCTCCAGTGTCTGCCCTCATCCCGGAACCCCCCATCCCTTAGCCTGTAGACTAAGCTAGGTGGACTTGTGTCCTCAGCCCTGGTTACTTTAACCGCTGAATAGTGGATAGTCACTTTAGTGTTGGTGGATTTCTGGGCAGGGCTTTTTTCCTGAGTCTGAGGCCCTGGGGACTGGTTCTGAATGGGGGGGAGGGGGACAGTGCCCCGCTGTAGTTTATTAGAAATTTTTCCTTGAGGCAAGTATAGCTGTTTTCCTTTGCAGAGGGAGGGAACCCCATGCCAGCCGATTTTGCTTTGACCTCTGTTCTCTTTGGCTCCAGGGTGTTTCCCCAGGGTCCAGTGAAGTCAGACCCTAGGCTTCCTGCCACCTCCACCTCCTCCCTCCTTGGGGGACTGACCCCAGACTCTGGGGCCTCCCTCCTTCCAGGCAAAAGAGCTCATGGGGCATATTCATAGGGCATCTGACCTAGCACATTCATTTTAGAGAAAGAAACTGGGGCCCCCAGACAAGGGAAGGGACTTGACCCAAGGTCACACAGGCAAGTAAGGAGTAGAGCTGGGATTCAAACCCAGTCACCCTCTTCAAATGCAGTATTTGGTGCCGTGCTGAAGACATATGTGTCTGCTTCTGGGCCTGTCAGCTCTGGCAGAGCCTTCCAGACAGGTGCTGTTAGGGCTGGCCTCAGAAGGACAGTTTAAACATAGGACTCTAAAGGGTCTGATGGTCATGGGTTACTGAGGCAGGGGAGGCACTTGGTGCAGGGGGGGGGGGTCTGGAAAGACAGGTGGTGAGGGTCATGTCATCGGTGTGGCAGGTGTTGAATTAAGGGTCTGGAAAAGAGGGGGCGGGGTACAGGTAAGGTGAGAGAGAGCTGGGAAAAGAGGGATTCACCTTTCTTGGGAGCCAGATCTTTCTTCCTCCTCTCTTCCTCTCCCCTCCTTCCTCTGTCTGTCTGTCTGTCTGTCTGTCTGTCTGTCTCTCTCTCTCTCCCCCTCTCTCTTCCTCTCCCTCTCCTCTTGTCCTTTCTCTCTCCACACACATACACACACACACACACACACACACACTCCCTCACTCTTGGGGGGGGGGGTCAGAGCTCTTCCATCAGACATCTCTCGGGGGTTGGAGCCCTCACTCCCACACACTTTACCAAGTAATTGCAAAAGGGAGAGAAGACTGAGAACAAAGGGCTTCAGGAGAGGCCTTCTGTAGGAGGTACCACTTGAACCATGCCTGAAGGATGCTGAGGATTCTAGGAGGCAGATGTCAGGCAGGAAGCTGGGCCAAGGATCTGAGAGAGGTAGCATCCTGTTAAAGGACCAGTGAGGGGACCGGGTCAGCTGGGATGGAGACAGGAAAGAGGGACTGAAGAGCCCTGGATGCCAGGCTGAGGAGTTTGTGGCTTACTCGGGAAGCCATGCAGCATGTGTGATGAGTGGTCATGCAGTAGAGCTTTGTGTGTTGGGCCCAGGTGTGGAGCCCACCCCTTTCAGAGCCCCATTGGCTCAGAGTGTTCCAGGTTTTCTTGACCTCAATCCTAAGTCAGCCTCAGTCTTCCTATTTTTACCCTCGGGGCCAAGGGTAATATAACTGACAGTTCTTCCATATGCCCTCCCTCCTTGAAGACTGCAGTTATGTCCCCTTCCAAAATCTCTTCATTGTCAAACCTAGTTCTAGCTGTGATGTGACAAGGGCAAAGTACTATCACCTCCTGATTCCTGCCCTTCTGAATGTAGTTCTGTGCGTGTGTGTGTGTGTGTGTGTGTGTGTGTGTGTACATACATACGTACACATACATATCCATTTGTGGTTGCTTAGTCATTTTCAGTCATGTCCGACTATGATTTGCCATTTCCTTCTCCAGCTCATTTTACAGATGAAGAAAGTGAGGCAAACAGGGTTAAGTGACTTGCCCAGGATCACACAGCTAGTAAGTATCTGAGACCAGATTTGAGCTCAGTAAGATGAGTCTTTCTGATTCCAGGCTTGGCTAGAGAGAGAGGGAGAGTGTGTTTGAAGTCTTCTTAGAATTCATCAGGGTGAGCTGCGGTCTAGGCATTCTTCCTCACCTTTTGTGCTTGCCAAGGTGGTTTTAAGCCTATGTGTAAGACTTTACATTTATCCCCATTGATTTCATCTTAGTAGATTAAGTCTTGCCAACTGCCTAGATCCCTTCAGATCCTGACAGTGTCATCTGGTATGCTAGCTAGGTTTCCCATCTTTTCATCCTTTGCAGATTGGATTAGCATGGCGTCTATACCCTTATGTGTGCCATCGATAAAAGCATTCAGTAGGACGGGCACAGCCACAGACCCTTTGGGCTCTTCACTAAGGATCTCCTACCAAATGAATATGGAGTCATTATTAAAACTCAAGAAATCCAACAGATATTCTCTGAGGGGGCCACGTAATCAGACCCTTCCCCCACACCATTTTACAAATGAGGAAACTGACGTACAGAGACATTGAGTATTTGTGAATTTCAGGACAGTGTTGGCAGCTCTGGGGATGCAGAGAGCTGTCCCTCTGCTAGGGAGGGGAGATGGCAAACTGCTTTTACTCTGTTTACGTTCTGTTCTTACGTGGCTACTGTTTGGGACCAGCCATACCAGCAGTTGTGAATCTGCCTAATTGGTTTTTGTCTGTCTTGTCCCTGTGACTCCTCTAAGTAAAACCCAATCTGTGGCATTCCCCAGTCTGCCATCTAATAACCCTATCTGAAAACAAAGCTAATTTAGCCTGGCATGGCTTGTTCTTGGTGAAGCAGTGGTGACTCTTTGGAACCCCTGTCTCCTTTTTGAGATATTACAAATCCTTCTCCTTAATAATCCATTCTAGAGTTTTACTAGGAATTAGGGACAACCTCACTGGATGATTTGATGATTCTTCTCTTTTCAATTTTTGTAGCAGGAAAACATTTGCTCTTCTAAAGCCCTGATGTTCTTCAGAGTCTTTCAGAGATCACTGATGGTGGTTCATCAATAACCTCCACCATTTTTTTTTAGCACCCTTGGATACTGATCTTCTATTTGTTGTTACTGAGTCATTTTCCAGACGTGTCTGACTTTTCACAACCCCATTTGGGGTTTTCTTGGCAGAGATACTGGAGTGGTTTGCCATTTCCTTCTCTAGAGGAAACTGAGGCAAACAGGGTTTAAGTGACTTGCCCAGGTTCACATGGTTAGGAAGTGTCTGAGGCTGAGTAGCACTCAGGTCTTCCTGACGCTATGCCTGGTGCACTAACCACTGTATCACCTTGCTGCCCCTGACCATCTATAACTAGTCACTCAGAGTTCTCAAGAGTATTTACATGTTCTTTACTTATCTTGAGTCTCAGATATTTTGAATCCAAAGAGTTGAGTGGTTCTGCCTTCTCTCTGTTATCTTCCCTTTTTTCTTTTTGGAGGGGGGAGGGCAGGGCAATTGGGGTTAAGTGACTTGCCCAGGGTCACATGGCTAGTGAGTGTTAAGTGGCTGAGGTCGGATTTGAACTCAGGTCCTCCTGACTCCAGGGCCGGTGCTCTATTCACTGTGCCACCTAGCCGCCCATGTCTGTTATCTTCTATCACTGTCCCGGGCATACTGAGCATTATCCCTTTTTTGATCCTCCACTTTTTCCCTTCAGGCTTTATATTTAAAAACCAAACAAACCCCTTGTAGTCTTTTTAGGTTTAATTGCAGCTTCCATTCATTTGGATTTTAACGCTCCTGATACTAGACTTACTATACCATCAAATCTTGGTGTTCATCTTCCATTATCTGCCTTCTGATTTTTTTAAGATTCTGAGTTGGCTAACTTTTATTCTTGCATTCATATCAGTCTATTTAGATAATCTAGCTGCCCCTACTTTTCTTTCTCTTGAGAATTGTTTCCCTTTTTGTTCTTAGAACTTAATTCTTGAGAGCTTCCCATTGCTTTTAAATTAACATTAAATTTTATTCCATTTTCATGGATATCCAACTCCTCCTTCCCATCTCTTTCCTTCCCACCCCCCATTTAAAAATTCAAGAAACCTAAAAATCCTTGTTAAATATATATAATAAAGGTAAACATTTTTAAAACCTGAATTGACTGTTTACATACATACATACATGAAATATCAGTCTGCACTCTGAGAGCATCATCTCTGTCAGTAGGTAGGTGGGTAGCACAGTGGAGAGAGCATTGGACAGGAGTCAGGGAAATCTTGCTTCAGACCCTTGGTTATGTGATGCTGGGCAAATCACTTAAATTTTGTCTGCCTCCATTTCCATGTTTGTAAAATGGGGATAACAGCAGCACCGACCTCCCAGAATTGTGAGAATCAAATGAGATATTTGTAGAGTCTCTGGTAAACTTTTATAGTATGCCATCGGTGAATGGCGATGGCAGCAGTGATGTTGGTGGTAGTTTCATCATTGGAATTAGGGAGGGTCCTGTGGATCAGTTTCTGCTTCTTTCAGAGTTGCCTATCTTTGCAATATTGTTGTCATTATATAAATTACTCCCCTGTTATTTCCCTCAGTCTGCTTTGCATCAGTTCATACAAGTCTTCCCAGGTTTCTCTGTAACTGCCCCTTCAGTTATCTCTTAGAGCACAGTAACATTCCAGCACATTTCATCCACCACAACTCGCCCAGCCATTCCTCAGTTCATGAGCATCTCCTCCATTTCAGGTTCTTTGCCACCACAAAACGAGCTGCTGTAAATATCAAGAGTCCCCAAAGCCTCAGCACAGTTTAAAGATTTACTAGCTGAACGCTGCACTAAGACTTTTGGGACACCCTATATTTTTGTACATATGCTATGGGTGGGTCCCTTTCCTCTCCATCTCTTTGGTGGGGGGGTTGGGGTGGGAGGGGCTTGATTGCCCTCATCATTGGTATTGCTGGGTCAAAGGGTACACACAGTTTAGTCATTTTTGCTTCTCCTCGACTGAATTTGCAAACAGTTTTAGTCTAAGTCTGTCTCCGGCTCTTCTGAGTGATTAGAGATATTCCTTCCCAAAATCTAGAGAATATATGAGCTGGCACCCAGCTTTGCTTCTGTATCCCGAACTCCACTGCCAGTGTTCCCATCATTTAAATCAAGTCCACAGCCACAGTTCTCTTTATTGATTCCTCTATCTTCTGGGGTATAAAATCGTCATTAGACAAGCTAATAGCTTCATTTTGGACAAAGATTGAGAACTGAGACACTCCCTTTCTCCCCCACTCAGATACTTACTCCCTCTCACCTCAGATACCTCTCCCTCTTACCACTCCCCTATACTTACTCCCTCTCCCTCCAACTCAGACACTCCCTCTCCCCTCCCCCCATACTTACTCCCCCCCCCAGACACTTACTCCCTCTCCCCCCCATCATGTCTTCTTTGCAAGGCTTAGGGGAGGGAGAAAGGATTCGTTAAGTGCCTGCTAAGGGCCAAGCACTGTGCTAAACAATGTCCGGATGGTATCTCATTTGATCCTCATAACAGCCTTGAGGGGGAAATATTATTATCCTCATTTTACAGAAGGGGAAACCGAGGCAGGAGCAGTTGAGTGGCTTGCCTGGGGTCACACAGTGAGCAGGTGCCTGAGGTGTCTCTGTATGCAGACCCATCACACACCTGCTGCAGCACCCAGCTGCCTCATGCCCAGACTTCCTTCCCTCTCTCTCCGCTGTGTCTAGGCTCCCTCCATTAGGCCTTGCCTCATCCCCATCATACTCAGTATGTTTTCCCTTCCCCCAGTCACTGGTTTTCAGCTTGCCCCTCTTTCCCCAAAGCATGGCTGTGTCCTTTGCCCCCCATGTGAGGATGGTTGAGAATCCTAGGCATGTGTGGCCAGCCTGACCTGGAGAAGACAAGACAAGGGGACTAAGGGGGGGGGGGGGTCTTCCAAGTTACTTTATGCTTGTGGTGCTGAGAAGGGTCTGAACCACTACTGAGCACTGAATGGGGACCGGTGGGTGGGCACTGAGAAGGGGTCCATCCATGCTGAGTGTTAGAGCAGACCCAGAGTTGAGCAGGCCGCCTGGAGAGGTCGTGGATCGTCTGTCCCCCAACCCCCAAGACTTTAGGCCTAGGTGCCCTACCAGAACCCAGTCTAATCTTCATTAGGTCTGATGCATTCTAGGAGCCTTTCTGACCAGCCTCAGAGACATGCCCCAGGAAGACAGTTGACCTCTGTATTGTAGCAGTCTGGTCAGGGACCATTCATCTGTGCCTGGGGGTCAGAGCCCTCGCCTATCTATCCTTGTGTCCCTGGGGGTCAGGCACCCATGACCCCAGACAAAGCTTTGGCCTGTTTCCCAAACAGGATTTTCTTCTCCACCTGGGGATGGGGGGCAGGGGTGGGGGGGAGTGGGGCATAGGGCAGTGACCTCATTCTGAGGGTCTGGGGCCCAAGGTCCTACCAATTGTGTTCCAGCTGTTGTGCCAAGGCCTGTGGGGCATCTGAGTCCACTGAAGTCTTTAAAGGAAGGCCTCTCTGCCCTGACCCATCAGCTTAACAAGGACTAGGGCTAATGGATTTTCTCCCAGACTGAATTGAATGACTCTTCCTTCATTATCATTTAAATAGGACTGGGTTGGTGGGGCAGCCTGATAATTGGGCCATGGTGGGGGGTGGGAGGTATGGTCTGGATAATGGGGACCTGAGGGGAGGCCCTCCCGGATAATGGGGACTTTGGGGGAGGGTGGGTCACTCAGATAATTAGGGCCATGGGGGCACTGGGTGGGGGTGGGTGGAGAGCCTTGAGTGTAATTGTCTTGTATTCTCAATTTTTGTCACCACAAGATGGGAACTTAGAGTAATAATTGTATGTGTTGGGGGCTGGAGAGGTAGCAGGACTGCCCTAGTTAGCAGGAGCTCTGGCCTAATTGCCCAGGCCTGATGAATGAAGACGAATTCCAGGCACAGCTAGGGCTCCGTGTGAGCGCTGGTGCAGAGGACCAAATTGCCAATTATTAGTCCTGGACAGGGCTGGCAGGTGGGGCCTCAGTGGGGGAGTGGGGGAGGCATTTGGACTGCAGCTGGACTGGCCTTCCCCTCCCCCCAAGAACTCTGCTGACGGAGGAGACAGGAGAAGGCTGGAGGTGGGTCCTGATGCCATCCCTGGGAGTGGCAGGATCTTTCATCTTAGTTATCTGTGAATCTTCCTCATCCCTCTCTCCCCTCAGCCCACCAGCTGGAAGGGACCTCCGAGGCCTTCATCTCACAGATGGGGAAACTGAGGCGCCAAGAGCCTGTGGGGCTTGTCCAAGTTATCAAGTCCTGTTGATTCTGCCCCTTCTATATCTCTCCATTCCTTCTGTCCCGGACTGCTATGAAAGCCTTCAAACTCTTCCCTTTCCAGTCCATTCTTCAGATCATTGTATCACAGACTAGAGCTGGAAGGGACCTCAGACACCCCCCTCCTACACCCCGGTCCAACCTGCTTCATTTTTGACAGATGGGGAACCTGGGCCTTGGAGGTGATTGGGGCTTATTTAGGTCCCACAGTAAATGTAGGTAGTAAGCATTAGAGGCAGTAGGGAGCCCAGATCCCCTACTCCATGAATCGTCCACCTCTCTGGGCCCTCTGACACTGTGGATGCCCTCCTAAGACAATGCTGGCTGGCTTTATGATCTTGGCCGATCGGTTTTCCTCCTCTAAGGAAGGAGAAGGCCAGCCTGGGTGACTTCTGAATTCCCTTCCAGCTCCAATTCATGCTCATTCGGTCCTTGGCTTCCCTAAGTCTGGTCCTGGGGCTCCTTCCTCTGGCAAATCCTCTATCCCCCATGGGCTAGGAGTGCTGGCCGAGGACCTACTTCCCTTTCATCAGAAATGTCTGTCCATTCCGTTCTCTGGGTAAGAAGCTGTGTACCACCCACTGCTATAAATTTTCTATTTTGCCTTGGAGAGAAATATTCCGGGAACAGGCCTCTTTCCTCTGGGGCAGGGGCCAGAGCCCCAAGCCCCTGGCATCTGTCAGAATTATTCCACACATAAAATGCAATGAATCAAATGCCGCCAGGCTGAGCTAGCATGAGCTCTGGTTTCCCACTGGGGCAGATCCAGAAAATCTCTTTTTCCCTGTCCTTGGACCAGCAAGGCTGGGCAGGCTTTAGTTATTAAAGATGTAGATAGAATTGTGAATTTGGAGGCAGGAAGACCTGGGTTCAAATTCCATTACACTAGCAGCTTTATGGCCTTTTGGCCATTCATTCATTCAACATTTGGTCAGCAATTATTTAGTACCTGCTGTGTGCTGGGGTACAATGCTAAGATCTGTATAACATAGAAAGAAAAATGTAACGGTCTTTGTCTTCAAAGAGTTTGCGTTCTTTTGAGAAACCACATGTACGCAGAAAATTAAATTTAAAAATATACATAATATATGTAAGGATTGAAGGTACTCGGGGATCAGGATAGACCTGCTGTAGGAGGTGGCATTCAAACTGACCTTTGGACGTCGCCAGGGATTCTGTGACTGAGATGAGCCATCTCAGGCCAGGGGGTAGCCAGCAGAAAAGCAAAGACACTGCTTGACCTCTCCCATCCTCAGGCTCCACATCTATAAAATGGAGATAAGACCAGCACCAATCTTCACCAGGCAGTTGTGACAGAGCAAGTGCCTAATAAATGTTTAGAGATTGATTGTTATTGGTCTTTGCCTCTGATTCGTCAGTCAACAAGCATTTATTAAGTTCCTATTGTGTACCCTGTTGATAACAATTGAAGGGCAAAAAACAATCTCTGCCCTCAAGGAGCTTACAGTCTAACTGGGGAGACAAGATGCAGACAGCTCTTGTGCAGATAAGATACAGGATACACTGGAGATCATCTCCAGATTTTAGCTGAGACCTGAAGGCAGCAATGAGGAGGGAAAGCATTCCAGGCAGGGGGCACAGCTGGTGAAAATGCCAGGAGTCCGGAAGTGGAGAGTCTTGTGCAAGGAACAGCCCTGGGGCTGGTGTCACTGGATCACAGAGTACTCAGGTATAAGGTTTACAGTTTGGGGCAGTGGATCTTAACCATTTTGTGCACCCTGAAACCCTTTGACAGTCTGGCAATGACTAGGACCCTTACCCACAAAAATACTTTTAAGTGCATAGTATTATGAGAAGACACCCCAACCCATACCTTCTTGGAAGGGGGAGGTTCACAAGTATAACACATTGCACATGGTTTTGGACTTTGTCAATGTATCAGTTTGTTATGCTACTCCCCCTCCAAAAAAACAAACAAAAAATACTATTTGCCATATAGAATGGCTCTCAGGGAGGGGAAGGTGTGATACTCTGATGTAACAAAGAGAATATATTAATAAAAAAATTGTAGGGGGGGAGAGAGAGATTACAGGAGAAATCAATTTTATTGAAATATAATAATCAATGATCTTTTTAAGAAAACAAGTTCATGGAATCCAAGTTAAGGTCCTTTGGTGCTGATTTTTTCCAGTGAGGGAGCTCCCTTAACCAGTAAAAGGCAGCAGTTTCTCTGTAGCTTTTACAGTGTTAGAGAGTTGTCTGGGCACTTAACAGGTAAAGTGATGTACCTGTAGTTCGCACAGCCCAGTAAGAGCCCAGGTCCTCTTGGCTCTGGGGCTGAATCTCTTCATCCAAGGCCTTTCATCATCTCCATTATGATTTGCAGGGCACTGGGCCTAGGCAGTATCCACATGGATCCACAATCTCATTGATCCTTGGGATCGAAGGCCATTGGTGCCAGTCCGCCTTGTGTGACTCTTAGCCAGGCCCTCCTGTAAACTGTCCCCAGGCGGCCCAGCCGTCCTGCCTGCCCTGCCATCGCACAGTGACAGTGGGGCATCCTCATGACACCCCGCTGCTCCCTACAGAAGGACTGGCCCATCTCTGCCTAAAGTGCATTTCCTGGATGACGACTTTTACTCATGTACTTTTCAAGTTGCTTGTTGGTTATTGCTGCCTTTCATTTCCCCTCTGTGGGATCTGCATTTGCAATTCTGGGTCAGCTGTTGTAATCATGTTTTTAGCTGCCTGTACAAGTATACAAAAATAAATCAGTCCCTGCCCTCAAGGAGCTTACATTCTACTGCAGGGTAGGGTGGATACAGAGGTCCTCAGATTGAGTTTGCCTCTCTTTATTAGGGCAGCTAGGTGGTGCAGCCATAGAATGCTGAGCTTGGAGTCAGGAATACTCCCCTTCCTGAGTTAAAATCCAGCCTCAGATACTTCCTAGCAGTATGACTCTGAGAAAGTCATTTAACCCTGTTTGCCTCAGTTTCCTCATGTGTAAAATGAGCTGGAGAAGAAAATGGCAAACTACTGCAGTTATCTTTGCCAAGAACACACACACACACACACATACACACACACAGGTAGAACTGATACTGTGCTGGGTTGGGTCCTGAAAAGAGCTCTAAACTGGGCTGAACTAGGCTAGTAGATTGTAGGGGATTGAATGGTTCAACATGATTGACTCTGACCCCATGAGGCCATTCAGAGCTGGGCTTTAGCCATCCCAAAGATGCAGCCCCTCCAGAGCAGCTCACTCAGAAAAGGCCCTTCTGCCTACCCTAGGAGGGCAGGTCCTCTCCCCCAGAGCCCGAATCCTCCCCCAGGACTAGTCATTAGCAAACAGTAACAAAGAAATGTACCAAGGTTGCTGCCCCTTGGGTCCCACCAGCCCTTTCAGTGTTTGTTTGTAACTTCTGCTGCCATTGTGGAATGAGATCAGTCAGTCTACAAGCATTTCTTTAGCTTTTACTTAGGCCACTAGGTAGTATGGGGCAAGGTCAAGGGACCTGGAGTCAGGAAGACCTGAGTTCAAATCTAGCCTCGGACACTCTCACCAGCTGTGTGACTGTGGCAAGTGGGCAAATCTGCCTGCCTCAGTTTCCTCATCGGTGAAATGGGGAGATAGCAGCACCTGCTTCCCAAGGCTGTTGTAAGAATCAAATGAGAATATTTGTAGAGGTTTTTGTGAACTTTAAAATGCTACACCATTATCATCATCATCATCATTACATATGAGGCACTGGTGACACAAAAATGGAAATGACCTTTAAAGTAGCTTACATTTTATAAGAGGAGACATCTTGTTGTTGTTTGTCTTTCGTTCTTGAAGAAGACCATGACGTGAGGGAGGCGATGCCATGACTTTCAAGTGAATTGGATTTCAGTGAGGCGGGGCCGTGAAAAGTCACCAGCCTCACTTGGCTCCTCCAGAGCCATCTGGGTCCTGTGGGAAGGATAGATCAGGACGACTGGAGATGGCCCCAGGAGACATCTTATCTATTGTAGACCAGAAGAGAATTCAGAAGCCATTGGCTCAGCCACCTCCTTTCCCAGATGGGGAGCCTACAGAGACTCCCAGATTTGGAACTGGGAGGACCCAGGATGATTGGTTTCAAGGTCAAAAGAGAGGTCATCTAGTCGAGTCCTCTCACTTGACAGCAGAGGAAACTGAGGCCTCAGCAAATAACCCAGGCCTTACAGCTTCTAAGCATCAGAGCCAGAATTTTAACCCAGGCCTCCCAGCTTCTAAGTATCAGAGGCAGAATTTTAACCCAGGTCCGTTAGCTCCACGTCCCCAGCTCTTTCTATAGCCCTATGCCATCTCTCAATGCCCTTCCTTTCCTTTTTGAGCCAGGAATTTTGTACCATGCCTCTTTAAATCAAGTTTTACATAACACTAAGACCTCATTAATGTTCAGCAAGAGGTGGCCTGATACCTGATATTGCAGGCTGAAATCCAAATTGGAGGGACAGAGAGAGAGAGAGGACAGAGACAGAGAGAGGAAGAGGGGGGAGGGAGAAAGAGAGCCATTGGAATTTCTAGGTCAGGTCTGGAGACCAGTGGGTGTAGGGGGCTTTATTTGATATGTAAGGAAGCTTTATTCCCACTCCTTCACTCATTTCTAGTAGGTAGAAATCACAAGCAACTTGTGAGTTTGGGGAGGAGGCAGTTTCCACATGGGAGCCAAGTGTCTGCCCTTTCTGTGCTTCTCCAACCCTGGAGAGGTTTGGCAATGGGATCAATCTCCCTCCGACCCAGCAACCCCACCCCCCACCCCACCCCTTGCTTTGTCCTATTTTTTGTCCAGGCCCTTGACTGCTGGTTGTCCCCCAACTCAGTTGTTTGATTCAAAAAAAAACATTTCTTAAAAGGCCTATTGCTCTGGACATCTTTTAATACTCTCGAGCAGGATGTCTGCAAACTACAGTCCAAGGATCTAGCCTACAGCTTGTTTTTGTAAGAACTAAGAATGTTTTGAAATCTAATAAAAACCTTTCTTAAGGCAGCGAGCCAAATCATATGTTTGCTGACCCCTGCACTTGCATGATCCGACTATAGAATTACAGCATCTCACATTCAGAGGGCACATCTTTGGCCATATGGTCTGACCCATCCATGCACAAAAATGTGTCTCCCTAGAGTACACCAGCTTTTGCTCACAAATATCCAAGGACTGGGTCCCATTATCCCCTACACATCATGCTCTTTGGGATGACTAATTAGAGGGAAACTTCTAACATCAAGATTATGCTGGCATTTTTGCTTCTTTCCCAGTTAATTCCCCATTAAATCCATGGTTCTGATGGTGGTAGTCATCAGAGAAAACAGATGGTGATGTGTTCCTTCTTCCTTTTGATAGAGAGGTGGGGGCCCTACGGATGGGGACTGTTGCATATGTTGCTGGGTTTGGCAATTGTGTGGGTTGTTTTTCTTTGTCTGAAGGAAAATGGATGGGCCATAGAGTCTAATCATAAATCACTTTAATCACAAAAGGTATCAATAAAACTTAATATTAAAATTTTCCAATAAAAAGTAGAGTCAGATAGTGGGGATACTTAGGTGAAATGACACATCCCTGCCCTCAAAGGACTTTCAGCCTAATGTTGTACTTCAGTGGATCTGACATGAAAAAACATGAACATATGATGAAGGGCAAAACATACAAGGTATTCCCAAAGCTATTTGAGGAAAATAAATCTATTTAAGGTTTAACACCTATACCAAGACTTTGGGGATCCCTGTGTAAGGGTGTAAAAGGAAGATCTGGACCAGGTGTCTAGCACAGAGTTGATTCTTAATAAATAATTTTTGGTTGATGAATTTAAGCAGTGTAAGAAATTTCGAAGTGGGGAGAAGTCACTTTTAAGAGAATTGAGGCAAGCTTCCAGGGGAGACAGCTCCTGAGTTGGCTTAATGCTAGAAGATAATAGAATTACAGATCTGGAGCTAGGAGGTACCTCAGAGGCCGTCCAAAAGTCCTTCTTCCCATTTTACACATGAATAACTGAGGCCCAGACACACTGAGTGCCATGCCTTTAATGCAAAACTAGTAAGCAGCAGTTTCAGGATTTGAACCCAGGTCCTCAAATCTTTTCCCTGCACTATGCTGCCACCCTTCACAGAGATAAGAATGATGTACAGTTTAACTCCAGCAGATATGTGAAGGGGAATAATGTGAAATAAGGTCAGAAAGGTCAGGCAGATGATGGTACAGGACGTCAGCTGCCATGCTCCCCTGTGGGCAGTAGGGAGCCACAGAAAGTTTTTTTTTGCCAGGGGAATGACATAGACCCAGTGTTCCTTCTGGTATAGAGTTCAATGTGAAGTATCTAGAAGTGAGGGGTTTTGGAGGGTACAGTACCTGAAATCCTACCGCAAGGGCTTAGGTCATTTCATCAGTTCAGCTTCACAAGCATTTATTCAGCCACTATGACATGCCAGGCACTGGAATTATGAAAGCAAGGCTGCGTCCCATCCTCAGCGAGGTGACATTCTAATGAAGAGCTTAGCTCCCACTCAGACCCTGCCAGTTCTGCTGTTTCTGTGCCGTGACTTCCCCTGTAACTGACTGTGACTGTCCTTCCTCCCACAGAGCTCTGCCCAGGCCTTCTCCGGACGAGGCTACTCCGTAAGTCACTTTCGATGTCTTTGTGTCTGTTTCTGATTATTGCAATGTAGGAAACTGAGGGAGGAGGGGGCAGTAGGGAAGGGGCGGTGGGGAAGGACAGGGCCACTCAGGAAGACCCACCTGCGCTTTGCCACTAGTAAAAGCTGGCCAGGCGTGTCCTCTGTTGTGGATGTGGGGAGTTAACCTATGCAGGTTGGGCCTACACCAGGTAGGAGCAGTGTGGTGCCGTATCCCTCCTCCAGTCGCCGTCTCCCTCCCATCTGCATCAGCTCTATCCCTGCCCCCATCTCTCTGTCTCTGTCCTACTTCCCATTTCCATCACCATTGAAGGAGACAGAGGGACAGCAAGTGGTGGCTTTCTGAGCAGTTTTTCACCTTGAAGATTATCCTGGCCAAGTGTGTTTTGGTGCTCACTGAATATGTTAGGTGGTCATCAAAGGTGCATTCGGTGCCCCCCAGGTGTGTGTTAGAGCTCTCCCTGTAAACGCATCTACCTCTTTGTGTACTGCTGGGTCTGGGGAAGGTGTTCTCTCTCCAGCTCTTTTCCCAGAAGCCTTGGGAGCCATACCCCCAGAGCTACCAGGCTGTGGGCTGGGTCAGCAGGGAGTTAGATATGAGTGTTTGCTCTGAACCAGAAAAATTCAAGTTAGGGAATCAACAGCGTAGTCACAGGGCCTCCACTTCATATGGCCATGGTGTGATTCCTGTCTCCAGAGACCAAAGGGAGTTAGTTAGTGGTGGGGGTAAGGGGAAGGAGGGGTGATCACTTCTGTACTAGTCACAAGAACACTTGCCCAAAAACGTGTGTCTGTCTGCACCGTGAGCCCAGCACCTCGCTCTGTTAGGAGGTGGGTGGTGGTTTTCCTCATAGGCCCTCTGGAATCATGGTTGGTCATATCCTGTCTTAATTAGATTCAGTCTTTGACAGTTGTTAACTTTTACTTTATTGTTATGGGTGGCTGTAGTTTGACAAAGAAATTGTCTCTATTCCCTAGAATGCCCTTGTAAAGCTCTCACTGTTTAAATGAGCTCCCTCAAAGGCATAGAACTCAGGCTGGAAGGGGCACTGCTCCCCGCCCCCCGCCCCCCACACACACTCTTACTGGACTCCCATCTGAGGAGCTGAGAACATTTTAAATGACCCTCTTAGTTTTCCCATGATGCTGGAAGCATTTGCCTTTGAAACATCTTATGTCTACTATGTGAGTTGACATTGAGAGTAGTCTCAACTCTGGACACTTGGTTCCCTAGCCTTGGGTGCTGTGACCAGGGCCAAGGGCCACACTGACCATGGACAGGTGCAGGCCTGTGTGGAATACAACAAACTAGGTTCCCTAGCCTACAGGGTTCATTTTGGTTCAGTTGCTGGGATCTAGGTGAGGGGGAGGCAGCTGTGCCAGAGAATCAGTCTCGGGCAAACCAGCCATCACTCTATGGATCTCTGTCCTAGCTCAGCAATCTGAACCAGTGAGGGGGTTGAGGGATATGGAGAGACTCCAGTCCTATTGTTAGGAAGGGCAAGGCTTCTATGACCAGTTTCTTACATGTGTTCTCATTCTCTCTGTATCTCTCTTTCCCTCTCCTCCTTTCCCCCTCCCCCATCTCCCTCTCTGTCCTGCATTGCATTTAGCCATCGTATGGTCTTTTGTTAACAACCAGCCTTCATGCATACTCACAGACCAGCTCTTATCAATGGAGGGTCTGGGAATTCAGGTCTCTGCAGGCTACATTTGGAATGACCTGTGGGCCGTAACATATATAGACTTCTATATTCACATTCATACACTCACACTTAGGGATACAAAGATATATTTATACATGCTCTTAAAATCTCCCCCATGTATACTGCAATTGTCCATGTGGCACTGGGGGAAAGACCTCCAGCCTCCCCAGTACCATTCTTTTTCTCTTTCTTCTCTCTTTTCCATTTCTCATTTCCCTTCTTCCTTAGCTTCCCCTTTGTTCTCCCTCTCAGCCTCTCTCCTTCTTCCCCACTTCCTCTTTTTCCTTGTTTTTCTCTCCCTTTCCCTCTGGTTTTCCTTTCTCCTTTCTTACATCTCTTCCCCCAGATCTGCTTCCTATTATACAATATCCTGCTTCTAATTAGGGTGAAAAGTATCTATAAATTTTCCCTGGTTTCCTTGCCCATAAATAGGCTTGGGGCCTGGCTAGCTAACTAACCAACCGACTAGCTTTCCTGGGGCTGTCAGTGACCCTGGTTGGGGATCCCAGGGGACTTCATGGTGCCCCAGTGTTTATGGGGAGAAATCACAATGGGATGGCGATTCATACCATCCCACAGAGTATGTAAGTAGGGAACTGCCATCTCTCTCATCCTCTCTCCTTTCCTCAGGGCATCCTGAAACCCCCCTCTGGTTCTCCCTATTCAGTTCTGTTTTGTCCTTCTCTGCTATGGTTGCCATATTCTGCTTAGGCTGTGAGCCAAGAGGGATACCCCCAAAGCCAAAGGTGGGCCCTCTGTGCTGCTGTTTCTTCTGCCATGTCCAGCCCCAGCCCCCAAGCCTGGCATCCATTTTCTTCCAGTCTGTGGTCTTCAGGAGACACTCTGAGCAGTTGACTCCTCACTTGCTTTCTTTCCTCTCTCTTCTCTTGGTGGATAAATCCCAAAGAAATACCCTTCCTTTGTTTCCACATAAACTTAGGACTGATCACTCCAACAGCAAAAGTTGCTGTAGCAACTCCTATGAAGAACTCCAGCTTAATGGAGGGATTAAAGCTGGGTTTTCCTGTTTGGATGTTGTATTCAGGCCTGCCAAAGGCCACTGAAACCCATCCTTGGGCTTCTGCTGAGGAATCTTCAGTGGCTATCCCTCTTAAGTCCATCCCATTCTACTCCTGACCCCTACTGCCATCTGCTCTTCGGGGCAGTAGGGCCCACTACAGGATGGCAGCCCACTGCATTTATGATGGTCCTGTCTGGTCCATAACCTTGGTTTTGTTTTTCAAAAGGAAAAGATTTTCAGTCAATCAGTCAACCAAAAAGTATTTATTAAACACCTGCTATGTGTCAAGCACTGCGCTAAGATACAAATAAAGGCAAGTAGAGGTCCCTTTTCTCAGGGAACTAACAGGCTAACATGGGAGACAAAATGTATTGAAAGAAGTAAATTAGCTTCTATCAGGACTCTGTCAGGATCATGGAGGTAGCTGACGGTTACCCAGATTTCCTCGTTTTACTGTAGTACCCTCATTATAGGAGTGCTTGTCGGTCATGACGTCACTTAATTCTTCAAGTTCCAGCTAAAATCCCACCTTCTCTAGGAAGCCTTTCTCATGAAGTCTTCTTTAAATCAAGTACATTCCTTCTTTTGACTATTTTGCAATTTATCTTGTCTGTGTCTTGTTTGTATGTAATTGTTTGCCTGTTGTCTCCCCCATTAGTTAGTATATGAGTACTTTGAGAACAAGGACTTTATTTTGTCTTTCTTTGTGTCTCTAGGAGTTATCGAAGTGTCTGGCACATAGTAAATGCTTAATAAATGTTTTTTTGAGTGCCTCAGTGGTCATGATTATGGGTTTAAATAGATTAGTAAAATCACAAAAACATTAGACACGTTTCGTGGGGTAAGACATTCCTAACACTTCATAGTTCCACGATGGCGTATACTACCCCTTTCAGGTTGGAGTCTGTTTCCCCTGTCTCTAGTCTCCTCATCTTTAAGAGCCACCCTGGAAATGTATTGTCTTATAATGGTAAAGTAGGATCAGGGCACAATGGGAAAGTGTAGAAGCTTTTCGTGGCTCTCTGGTCTCAGCTGCAGAAACAAACAGGACAACAGGATTGTTGGCTGTGAATTTGCTCCTTAGAGTTGGCACCTGTCTGTTCTCCATACTAGGAAGGGCACTGCAGAAACACCCCTGAGGTTAACACCCAGAGGGGTGCTGCCTGACTCTCACAAATCTAATGCCAGCAGGGCCAGGACAGCTATGCCCATGTACTGGTCCTTCTCTGCCTTCCTTTGTCCACAAGAAGAATGCCAGTTTCTCCTGCTTCTGAAGTCGCATCTGCTATCCAGAGAATCCTGACTATATTGGTATTGAAGCTGACTGGAAACTGTTCCTGCCCTGGTGGACTTTTTGAAAACACTGTCCCCTTTGGACATCTCCCCTACGTGTGTAAGGGCTGCCTTCCCTCCCAGGGTTGGCACTGAAGTTTGTCCTTGCTGACATCAGTCCCTGACTAGGCATAAAAGTTGGAGGCAGGGAGAGTGAAGCCCCTCTATATCTATATACTGCTGCCCTTGTGGTCACACAATCATGGGGCTAGAAAACTGCATGGTGGGATGGTCTCTTTGGACCTGGCTTCAAATTCTGCCCGTCACTGCCTCTCTGGGCCTCAGTTTCCTCCTCTCTACAATCTAGGTGGCTTCTGAAGTCCCTTCCATAATTGGAATCCTGGGGTTCTGAGTTCAGATTCCAGCTTAGACACTTTTAAACCATGTGGCCCTGGTTTAACTTCATTAACATCATTTAACTTTTCTCAACTTCAGTTTCCCTGTTTATAAAATGGGGATAATAATAGCACCAATCTCAAAGAGTTGTTATGAGACTTAAATAATATAATATACATTAAGCGCTTTGCAAACCTTAAAGCCATGTATAAATGCTAGCTATTGTTAATGTAATTATTGTTTTATCTATGCTATTTTTAAACATTGTTGTCACTTCCCAAGAAGTCTGCCTTTCCCACTCCCATTGCCCCCTTATGGGCTTGCACAAGTGTGCACGTGTGCACACACACACACCACACACCACGTAGACCTCCTTTGTAACAAATTTTGGTTAAACAAAACAAACCAAGACTTCAGCCATGTGTGCTGAAGGTATACCCCATTCAGCACCTGTAGGTTACCACCTCCCAGTCCTAGTGTCTGGAGGCATGCTTCACTCTTAGACCTCTGAAACAATTGGCACTGAATTACTTCTCGTTCTGAAGCCTTTAAATGTTTTTTTTTCCCTTTCCATATCATCATCATCATCATCATCATCATCATCATCATCATCCTGTAGCTTATTCCCACAATTCAGCTTATTTCATTCCTCACCTGTAATTTGATGTTGCCGAGTCCAAAGCAAAAAAGGAAAAAAAAAAAAGCCCAGTGATGTGTTCCCTGCGTATCTGAAATGATTTAAGGCTTGCAGTTGTTTTTGCTTTGTCCACTTTCCCTTCTTTCCCCCCAACCCCATAATTGAGAGTTAGCATTTCCCACTCCCCCACCTTCAGTAGAATATGTTTTCTGAGAACAGAGACTTTGTTCTTTTACATTTTCTATCCCCAGCCTAGTACCTTGAAATAATTTTTTGAAAAAACAAATACCTAGAACCTGTGGTTTCGTTCCTGGCAAGAGATTGCCCATAGAAATCAGCCCGTTCTCTACAGTTTAGAGAGTTGCCTGGCACTTAGGGGTTGGATGACTTGGTTTGTAGGATTCTAGGACCAGAAGAGGCCAGCATGTCAGAGGTATCCCATCCCACTTCCCCATCCGACAAGAGAGGAAACTGAGATGTGCCTCCCCCTGCACAGAGGAGCAGTAAGAAAGGCTCATTGCCCCTGGGGACCCATTAGTCAGGTGGCTGACAAATGACAGGTGAAGTTCTATCGTGAGTGGAAGGCTACCCCCTGCTGAAGCAAGCCCATTCCACCTCTCAGGGTTTCCCCTGAAATCCCCCTCTTCCTCATGACAATTCTTAGACACGGTTCCTATGTTCCCACTGCCTTCCTTTTTCCAGATCATTTATCTCCAGTGCCTTCTCCTGGTGCTAGTCTACAGCCAGTATCAGCTCTGAGGACCCAGTGTTCTCTACTCCCAACAACCATGAGACATAGCCCCTCCCTCACCCCCAGCCCTGCCTCATCTTCTCTTTGCTTCTGTCCACACCATGGGGTCAGCCCAAGACCTGACTATTGGGATGGGGTATCCATGGCCCCTTGGGACCCTCCCAGAATCCTGGTGCAGGTTTTCTCTGTTTCAACCTGAATTTTATGTTTTTCCTGTCGAGTTTAGGTCAAAGCTATTTCTGCTTTGGGGGCTGTAGGGCCTTTGTTGCAAGCCCACCCCTACCTCAGCCTGGTAGGGTGGAGGAGGGATGTTCCTTTATCCCTTTCTAAGAGAGAACCCCTTTCCCACAGTATCCCCCCCCCCAGCATCCCAGGTGCAGCCCCTGCCTAGTCCTCTCTCCTGCTACACAAATGAGTAACAGAAGCAGATGGCCCAGCGGGAGGCCATCAGAAAATTGACAGCCCCCCACCCCATCCCCAACCTCTCCCTGGAGGCCCCAGGGGACCTGTCCAACTGAAAGGACGATTTGTCTGGCCCTGTGTGTGGCCTCCCAAGTCCTGCTAACTGCCCACCTCCTGCCTATTCCCCTGACTTCCTCCCATGACTTCTGATCTCCCACCCTGGCCCCAGTGACCACACCCCCAAGGTCTGTTGACTGACCCTTACCTGTGTCCCCTGCCACCCATCCCCCCTTAGCCTGACTACCCCCAGCCTTCTGACCACTCCCCTGTTGCTACTGGCTACAGATCCACATGCCTTCTCCTTCCTTCCACCTTCTAGGCAGGTCCCAGCCTGGAGCTCGTCTCCATGGAAAAGTGGGGCACGGCTTCCGGCCTTGCCAGGAGATTCACCAGCTGTCATATGGATTGGGCCTTTCAGGACAGCCACACAGGCTCTCCCCTTCCCGGCCACTCCCTTCCACTTAGCCATTTGTCCTTCTTCCTCTATCACTGACCCCTTACTGATGAGTAAAGAGAGAGCAAACCCTCCTCTATGGAAACTAGCCTCAGCATTCCCAAGATCTCCCAAGTCTCAGGACTGGAGGCAACCTCTAGAAACCATCTAAAGCCCAGTGTTGCTGTTTTACCAGGGAGGCCACTGAGGCCCAGGGGGAGAAAGTGATTTTTATCTGGGGTCACATGGTAATTTACTGCCTGAACCTGGGCTAGAACCCAGGTTTGTTAGCTCATTGTCCCCTGCCGCCTAAAGCTACCTTTGTGCCTCCCTGGGGAGGAAGGTGTTGGGAAATCCTCAGTACCATCAAAGAGAGGGCGCTTCTGCAGTCAGCACTCAAGGGAATTGGAAGAGATAGCTAGCACTTATATAATGCTTATGGTTTGTAAAGCCTTTTGGATCCAACCGTTATGAGGAAACTGAGGAAATAGAGTTTAAGTGACTTGCCCAGAGTCACATAGCTAGTAAGAATCCAAGGCAGTGTTTGAACTCAGGTCTTACTGACCCCCTGAGGCCAGCCCTCTGTCCCCTGTATTACATAGCTGCCCTACCATGACCATACCAGGGTCTAGACTGCTCACTTGGGATCCTTAACTATCTGTCCCATGCTTAATCAGCTGCTCTAGTCCCAGCAACATCAGGGACACACTGCTGCTTGTCACAGCTCATAGATGGGACTTTTTCTGATTCTAACTGGTTTCATCATGGACTGACCAAGCTCTTCCTTAGCACCTGTCTCCTCTGCCCCAAGGTTCAGGCCCACCAGAGGGGGCTCTTCTCCCAGCTACCATGGAGATACATTAAAATCCCTGCACAGGCCCTGGTGGGTTGATAGGTTCACCCTCCTTACCCAATGGATGCTCAAATCTCTCTCTCTCTCTCTCTCTCTCTCTCTCTCTCTCTCTCTCTCTCTCTCTCTCTCTCTCTCTCTCTCTCTCTCTCCTCTCCATCTCTCTCTCCACATGCTGATCAACTTTCATTCTGTCAAAACATTAGCATCTCATGAAGCCACATTGTAAATCAAAACAATTTGATTTAGTTCAACCAACACGTAATTGCTTACTGTGTGCACGACACTCTGCCAAGTGCCAGGGCTGTCTCCTAGAAATCAATCAGCATTTATTAAAAACAAGAAAGGCAAATGTGCTTCCTGCCCTTGGGCTCCTTGCACTCTAGCAGGGACACTACATATAAGACTGACCCAGTATAATTTGAAAGTGACTTCGAAGGGGACGAGTCTGACAGCTGTGGGGAGGGGGGGGAGGGGACTCTGATGTCCAGATAGAGGATTAGAACCACTGTCAATGCACCTGATGCTTTTCAAGCTCTCTAGTGTTTACAAAGAACTTTACATGTTGTATCTCATTCGACACCTTTTGAATCAGTCAGACATGCACTAGTCTGTGCCAGACTCTGCTAGAGATATTATTATCCCCATTTTACAGGGCCGGAAACAGAGGCCCCAGGAGTTTCAGTGACTTGACCGAGGTCATATCACAAGTAGCTGTCCAAGGTGGTAGGTGTGTGGAGGCCTCCTCTCCCCACAGTAGCCAGGACTTGGGGAAGGCTTTCCTTTCCTTGTTCCGCCGTGCTTGCTACAGCAAACAAGGGGCTCTGAGGGACTCTAATTTACTGGCAAACAGTTATCAGAGGCCTCTGGGCATAGACAGATACTGGAGATGGAGTAACAAGAAAACATTGGCGCTTGGCAAGCAGCCGATGTTGGAAGAGCCCCCAGGGGCCTGAAGGCTGACAGCTGAGAGACCCTGGGACCAGTGGGCCTGAAGACCTCAATATCTCAGCTCCTCCCCTCCCCCCAGATCCAGGAGCCTCTATCCATCCCTGTCCTAGCTCAAGGATCAGCGCCTGATACAGTGGAAAGCATGCCGGCTGTGGAGTCAGAGGGTCTGGGTTCAAGTCTCACATCTAACAGTTGCTACCTCTGTGACCTTAGGCAAGCCATTTAAGGTCCCTGGGCCTCAGTTGTACTAGGCCTTCCTTCAGTAATCCTGTGATGCCTGTGCAGCGGTGGGTAGTGTGGGCACCCTCTATCAATTAGCGGGCATTTATTTAGTACTTCCTAGATGCCAGGCACTGAGCTCATTGTGCTGGGATACAAAATCCCAAATAATTCCTCCACTCAAGGAGTTTATATTCAGATAACTCAGAATCTCATTTTACTGGGAAATCAATCAAAGATTTTCCAAGGCCTCACAGGTCAGGAGTGGGGACACTGGTGGGGAAGAAGTTTCCAGGTTCCTTTACCCCGGCAGCCTTGGTTGGGTTTCTACTTCATTCCTATGTTAAGCAGGGGTGCCAGTGGGGACCAGTGAGGGAGAATGTCAGTGGTGTCAATGTCAATGTCAATGGCATGGCCAGCATTTAGCTACTTTTGCTGGCATCTGTGACCCTTGGAATGCGTGGCACTCACACTGGTGTTACAAATGCCCACTACCAACACAGACTGCACCTTCCAGAGTGGCTGGTACAATTCAGGCATGCGTCTCCAAGCTCTCTCTGCTGGCAGGGTTCCGTACTTGTAGCCATTAATAATGTGTGCTCAGTAGTCGCCTGAGCCGTGACTTAGACCCACGGAGACATTATGAACCCCCTTCTGCACAGAGCTGCCCTAGCAACAGCACAAGGCCAGCCACCTCCACGGCGGAAACAGGCTTCCCCTGACTGACACGCCTGGCAACTTGCTCCCCCTAATCCCACCAGGTGTCTCTCTCTGTCTGTCTGTCCATCTTTTGGCTGCTCGCTTTTAATCCCATCAAATTGAATGTGTGTGTTTTGTATCTAGAATTACACACAGTAAGTGTTTAATAAATGCTTATCAATTGGCATATTTGTCTAGATTTTCGTAAATCGCTGAAAAAAATTCTTCTGAGCTATTCTTTTGGGAAAGATGGAAAATGTGGATGGGGCAGTATGATGGTGGATTCCAGACTGCCTAAATGGCCAGCCTTGAAGAGCGTAGGAAATGTTTTGGTATTACCTTAGACAGACTGAGCCGATGGGTAAGTCAGACCCCAATTAAACAGGCAGAGGCAGGTGAGCTGACTCACCTCTGGGAAATTGCACAGTTACCCCCCAGTGAAAGGTCCACTTTTCTATTAGTATTCTACTGGTGTGGTCATCACTCGGAGCCATCACCATCTGTGAAGAATTAAAAATACATGTAAGGCAGAGTCTGGGAGTGGACTCCAGGGCTGATGAGAGAGGAGGAGAGCTGGGGGCCCTGACAGCTTTTCATTCCCACGGCGCATCCTTGGTTATGGTAAGGGAAAGTGAGGAAGGCCGTGAACCCCATGGGGCAGACTGATGGGAGGAGATGGGCAGAACTGGGCCATCTTGCATAATGTTAATAACAAGAAGAATAGAGAGTATTTCTGTAGTGCTTTAAGTGTTTTCCAAATCTTATCTTGTCTGATTTTCACCACAACCCTGGTAGGTTGATGCTGTTATCCCCATTTTATAGATGAGAGAACTGAGGCAAACAGGTTGAGTGACTTGCTCAGAGTCATGCATGTCTAAGGATGGGTTTGGACTGAGGTCTTCCTGACTCCAGGTTGTTACCTCTATGGCTGCCTCAAAACTAGAATGAAGCACTTAGACGGTGTGAAAGCACCAGTGGCCGGGCAGTCCCTGCCCTTAGCAAGCCCGTAATCTGATGGGGGCCTTCTGGGTGGCGGTTCCCTGACTCAGTTTACCAGCCAGCTTTGAGCATGTTGGCTTTACTCTTGCCCCAGGCCCTTTCTTCACTCCAGTTTCCCTCCTGTGCTGGAATTATCTCCCGAGCTCTTGCTGTAGAGACCTTCGTCCTGCTCAGACTGGTTGGGAGCTTGTCTGGGTGAAGCCCCAGAGACTCCTGGCCACACAGAGTCTGCAGAGGAAAGCCCTGGTCTGGCCACATGCAAATCCCCAGGGGTGGGGCCAAGGTCTCATTTTCCTGATGCATTTCCTTAGCAAATTCTGCTCTACCTGTGTCTTTCATGCAAAGTGTGGGCTGCTGTTCCTTGGGCCTGATGGGGAGGCAGAGCAGTGTGGGGAGGCCTTCTCCAAAGGAGAAAACAGCAGCAAGGCACAGGTGGCCCCTGAGCCCCAGGAGAACTATTTGCAACTCATTGGTGAGAGTGAAACTTTCCCACAGTTGGGTTGACACCATCTAAGCCTTCAGGTTCTGTCCCTGAACTTGGGGTTCTCTCTAAGGGAGATCAGACTCGTCTCCCCTTCCAGGATGCTCCTGACTATCCTGAACCCTATTTTCTGCTTTGTTCCCTGCCTGTCCAATGACTTCAGACCATTGAGCAGTCAAGTAAGGGGACAGGACCAGGGGCCTGTGTTGTCATCCAGGAAGGAAGGAAGGGAGGGAGGGAGGGAGGGAGGGAGGGAGGGAAGGAGACAAATAGATGCATAGATAGGCGATAGATGATACACATTTTAGACCAGCAAACGATAAAAGGATCAAGAGATAGAACAGAAAGACCCAGCAGGGAAGGGAGGAAGGGAGATTGTTCAAACACTGTGAATACAAATAGAGAAGCAAGGCAGTATCTGCTCCCTGGGAGCTCACATGCTAATGGGGAAAACACTAGAAGTCAGTTGGAAAGGTCCTGTGCTCCTCGGGGGCAGTGCCAAAGCAGAGGAAAATGCTATTTTCCCAGATGATCCATAATCCATTTCTGCCTAGAGCTTTGATAGGGATGCCTCTCTTTTCTGGGGCTTCAGTAGCTGTGGCTGCAGTGGCCCCAGCAGCAGTGTCCAGACTGCATCTCCGAGGAGGCCACTGCCCCCAGTATGGCTGCAGGGGTTGGGATGGCAAGAAGACCAGCCGTGGTCTGGCCAGTGCTGCCATTGCCAGGGTTCTTGGGCTTACCTGCCCATCAACACTGGTGGATTGTGATGATGAAATTGTGGACGTGTTTGGCTTGACATTGATTAGACATCCAGATGGAGAAGTCCAGCAGCCCGTGCCCCTTCTCCACAGGGATTATTCCCTTCATTGATGGCTTCACAGCCCCAGCTGGAGCAAAACTGGTGGTCTGGGCATCACACACTCTTTTCTAAGGCTGTGGGCTCAGCCTCCTGGACTGTCTCCATCAGGGTCCAAGAGGAGGTAGTGATGGGGAGATAATGAGGTTTGGCCTGCCTTCTACCCCAGTATAGTAGGTATTAAGTAGTGGGTAGAGAGCTGACTTGGAGTCTGGAAGACCTGTATGGTGGCAGAGCTTTGCCGGTTACTTCATCTTGATGAAGCTTATCTTCCTCATCTGTTAAAATGGTGGCAGTAACACTCAGTCCCTTATTGGGGCCTTGAAAATAAGTCCTTTTGTGAGGTTAGTTCAGCATTTTCTCCTTTATCAGCATTTTCCTGGCCCCAGCCCCTGCAGTAAGGCCCTGTTGTCTTTGGTCTTTGGCAGGCACCCCACACATCCACACATTCTTGGTTTCCATCTTCCATAGTCTTGAAAAGCATGAGACTGTCCATAACTCCTCACTGAAACCCTTTGCAGCTTATGGCCACCCCCACCTCCCATGCCTTTTTTACCTCTGGAACGAGGGTCATGATTGTCAGTCTTGGAACCCCAAAGATAGTTCCCTTACCTGGGAGGGAAAGACAGTGATAGTCCTACCGAAATGCACCCTTCAGGGGAGAGGTCAAAGAGGAGGGGGCTGAAGGGTGGGATGGGAGGAGTTGAATCTACCAGTAGTGTGGGTTTGAAGCCCAGGCCCTGTCTGTTCTAAAGACCCAGCCTTCCATCTGTTGTAAAGATTCAGGCCCCTGCTTGTTCTAAAGACCCAGGCACCTGCCTGTTCTAAAAGCCATAGATACAGAGCTAGAAGGGTCCTTAGAAGCCTTTTAGGCCAGTCTCATTTTACTGAGGCCAGAACAATTCTGTGGTCTGCTTAGATAAGTAGTTTGCTTGGGGTTTTTGTCCCTTTAGCCTTTTTCTCATCCTTGTCTGGCAGCTTCTCTGTCTCTCTCTGTGTGTTTCCCTCCTTCTGTCTCTCCCTCTACCCTTAATGTATACAAGTACTACCCCCACTACTTACTAGCTTTGTAACCCTGGTCAAGTCATACTACTTCCCCGAGAGCCTGTTTCCCCACCTGTAATGTGGGGGTGAGAATGTCAAAAATGAGAGAACCTGCAGGAAGTACTTTACAAACAAATCTGGAAGCCCCTTATAAAAGTAAGCTGCTATCCCTCCATCTCTTGCCTCCCTGAAGGCAGCCTTCAGGCCCGAGGCAGGGAGGGCTTCAGCTCACCCCTCTCTCCAGGGACCATCCTTTGATCCCTCCTCTGGTCTTTATTTCTTTCTCCCTTAAGTCTGAGGAGGAAAGTTAATGACACCATAAAGCTGGGGACTCTATAAAAACCTCTGATTTACAGTCTGTGATCCGAGCCTGTCCTGAGGCTGCCCATTAAGGGGGAGGACAGACAACGGGGGCCGCCTGCAGCTTTCGGATCCCTGGCCCCTTATTTATGGCCAGATTACAGGGTTTGGGTGTGCGCCATAAATCAAGCAGCTTATCTTTATAGTGCATGTAATTAACCCTTTAATTATTGCCTTCCTGCCAGAGCTAGGAGGAGCTGGTTAGGAGAGTAATCAAAGGCACATGCTCTTAGGGCTGGGTGTCATTAGCTTTTTCTTTTCTTCCTGATTAATTTTTTGGGGGTGAAAAGTGAAGAAAAGTCTTATTTGGTGTCCAGGCATGGGGGTGGGGCCAGAGGAGAGATCAGGTCAGTGGGGCACTCATCTGTCACTTTGAATGTCCCCTGGGCCTCTTCAGCTGCTCTGAATCATCTCCTGATAGGTCAGGAGATGTCTGTGGGCCTCAAACATCCCCCTGCAGCCCCATGGCCTAAGCCTCTTTGGTCTTGGCCTCTGACCTCAACTTAAATGACCCCAGCCTCCCATGACCTCTGCCCTTAGGACCACTGTTATCGTCAAGGACTCCTCATGGGGACAGATCCCTAGTCTGTCTTCTTCATTGTTACCACCAGCTGGTTCCCCTTCTCCTCTCTAATTCCCCTCCTCTTCCCTTGGCCTGGCCCCTGAGAGGCATTGGGCCTGTCCAGAGCTAGGACCCAACAAGTATACTAAAGGACCTCTTCCATGGGGGGAAAGCATGGTGGGGCCAATGAGGGGGAGAGGAGCTGATACTCTGTTATATACCCAGGGTCACACGGAATTAGAGGGTTAGAAGGGACTCCAATGGCCATCCCAGCC